>NW_020837983.1:6186038-6366857 GCF_003676395.1 Aethalodelphis obliquidens | reverse complement strand
AAACCTGCAGGTACATATATCTTTTTGAGTTAGGATTTACATTTTCTTCAGACAGATACCCAGAAGTGGAATTGCTGGATCATATAGTAGTTCTATTTTAATTTCTTGAGGAAACTCCATACTGTTTTTCATAGTGACTGCACTGATATTTATCTTGTCACATTACTAACTGGAACTTTTTATGAAATGCCTATCTGATCTTCTTTCCTCATGAGTTAGTTTAGACTGTATTTGAACTGGGAGGATTCTTTTGCCTAGACTATCATAGCAGCTACATGGCTGGGATGAGGAAGAGAAAAGGGAAGCAATTTTTACAAAGGGCTTTTATAGAAAAGCTAAGAGGACAAGGGAGATTCTGAAAGGAGAGGGAGTCCTGGTGGGCACTCCAGACAGGATCAAGAGCTTTGAAGCTCATGGCTCCTCCCACCAAATGCTCCACCCCAGACACCTTGGTCCAACTGACCCACACATCACAACAGAACTTTTCCTCTTGAGGATTTGGGGACCTGAACTCTCTCTAGAGGTTGAAATGTGCCACTAAGAGCAAGTCATTAGAATATATAATGCATAGGGATTGAAAGGAAGCCAAGTGTGAAAAACTATGCGAATAATGAATTTACTACTTCTAACCCAGTAAAATAATGAAGGCTTCATAAAGAAGGTGACAGAAAGAATGAGTGAGTGATTGCATGAACGAGCATATGGGTGCTTCATTGCTTTAGTTTATACTTGATTGCACACATTTTCTCATTCTGAATATTTGAAAATACACATAAACTATAGGATGCATATATCTGTTTTTGGAGATGAGATATTTCTTGATTCTCTTTCTGGAATTTCTCTAGGGTTCTCCTTGCCATTCTACTTCCCAGCCTGGCTGGCTTCTGTGCAGGAATGCTTGGCTCTTCCTGAGCTATGGTTTATGACAGCAGTCCCTTGGAGTCTCTGTTGGGTAGGCATAGTTTTATTTTATGTCTGCAATCTTCCAAAGAGTTTTGAAGCTCCCCAAAGCTCTAAATCCAGGACCAGCTATTTTGAAATAGGATAAAGAGACTAGAAAAAGCAAACTGAACTCTATCTCCCCTACCCACCCTTCTTCCATGTTAACTTTAACTGGGGTGATGGTATTCAGGAGAGAGGAGCCACCCAACAAGAAACGCAGAATGATTCTTTTCTTCAACATTGTGGGAAATAGTGGGTTTGCTTTGAATGCTGTGTGCTGGGGGGCCAGTGATCCTCAAGCAGTTAAACCACTTTCCAAGTTGTTTTTAACTAAACTTTTGCCCCAGGGTTTAAGAAATCTCCCTCTTTAATTGATGTCTTTAGTCAGTGGCCGCTTATAATCAAGAAGATTGCACTTAAAAGGGATAGAGGCCGGTCTTATTATTTGCATTAGAAGATTTTGCTTTGTAATTACAAGCCAGGGAGTCTAGAACCAGTAGATCTGATGCAGAGAGAATGACAGACATTATAGTGCAAACTGTGCATATTCATCAAGGAAAACTGTGCTGTGCTCTTTGTAACAAGAAGTACCATTGGCTTTTCATCTTTGGAGCTTCTGATATCCTAGTCCATTTGTTTTATAATGAAATTATTGGTGATATTCATTTATCAAGTACTTACTGCTTAATAGTATGTGCCAGACATTGTACAGAAAGCTTTGTAAACAATGAGTTGAGGATAGAGTTTCAGGCAAAGAAACAGATTGTTGAATTTAAGCCTATACGATCAGGAAGACTTGGGAAGGACATACATCAGGGGTCAGCAGATTTTTCCATTAGGGGCTAGATAGAAAATATTTTAGGCTTTCTGTAGTGCTAATGGTCTCTGACACAACTACTCCACTCTGCTAAATGTTGAAGGTGAAATTGACCATAGACAACACATAAATGATGAGCATGTGTTGTCTTTTAAGTTGTGTTTATTTATGGGCATTGAAATTTGAATTTCATGTAATTTTTACATGTCACAAGAATACTCTTTATTTTGATTTTTTTCAACGCTTAACAAATGTAAACACCATTTTTGGCTCATAGGACTTACAGAAACAGGCAATGGAATAGATTTGGCTCATGGGCAGTAGTTTGCTGATCCCAGACATGAAATAATCTCTAGGACCATCTTGCCACCATTTGGGAAGTACCTGATTGCAATGGAAGAGAGAGGAACAAGTGCATTCCTTTGTCTCAGGTGTGATTGTGTGTAGCACTCTCACAGAGGCATTAGAGTTGGTAAGATGTTTAATTCTATTCAAATATTGGAAAGATATTTAGAGAAGGACACTCCCCACACTCCACTCCTCCCCGTATTAAGTGTTCCAATGTGCAAAACCCTTCATTTGAAGTCACTCTTCCCAATGTCTAAACTCAATCCATTGTGCTAGAGGTAAGGCTGTTTCACCAAAATGAGACCAAATTCTGAACACTAATGCATCTGAATTTTTTCTCCATAGAACTCGATGGCATGGGAAGAGCTTAGCTGTAAATAAGGATCAAGAACAGGAGGGCAGTGTCTGCAGTGTGGGTTTAGAAGGCTAACATATCGGCCTTATTGCTGTCACCTGGAAAGAACCTTGTCAAATTTAAAGCCAATCTTATACTAAAGTCTGATGATGGAGTGAACTGCTTCCAGAGACAGGGAGGTCCACAAACTAAAATTGGGTAAGGAGGAATTAAAGATCCCTTAGTGATAATGGGGAGAAGGTGATGTGGGATGTGCAACTTGAATTTATAAATTCTAAGACCATCACAGATGATGACTTTGTGGCACATGTCATCTTGCCTTAATTGGAGAAACAACATGAAAAAAAGAGAGACTAAAATGCAGTATGTTGTCATGCACAGTATTTTACATTTCAGATCACACAGGTACAACCTCACAACATGGCAGACATAATCACCAAGACCCACAGTTCCCCGGGTCCCTGGGATGAGTAAATGATCACCAAAGAGGTGAGCATTTTACATCCAGGTTGAGTTTTTCTCAGTCTCATGAGAAAAGAGCCAGGCATTTTAGTAAAAGTGGATGAAAAAGTGGAGGCGTTTCAGTTCATTTAATAACCCAGGCTAACGTCCTCTCCCCTGTCAATTTCTGATCTTAGAAACCAAATACCTGCTAAGGGGGATGAAGTCTGAAAAGGGAAAAATTAAGCTAAGCTTTAGTTAAGTATGTCCCCGTGGTAAGCATTTAAATTAGAGTAATAGAAAAAAGTTCTCTAAACTAAGTAGAGAAGCCTCCCCTGACCTAGACTCTTAGGGTCCAACCATAAGAAGAAGGGCAGGTCCCTAAGGCAGCTCTCTCTTGCACTGGCTGGAGGAACTGCTGTGTCAGCAGTGCCATGCATCATTAGCTGACCTGGAAAAGCTCCAGCTGCCTTCCTCTTACACTCTCTCTGTACCTCTCACTTTAAAAAAGCTTTCATCAACATCATCCCAGACATCTTTTGTTTTCCCAGCTGGAGAAGCCTTTCTTTCTGTTTGCATCCCATCTCTAGCTAACTAAGTTCTTTTGCCCTTAAGAACTGCAGCCATGAATCAAAGGGAATCATCACCTCTAAACTCTAAAGTGAATCTGAGGGCTTTGGGATTCCATAGCCCATCTATCTTCTTGGAGCTGCCATATTTAGTTACATTTTCCTCTCCACTGTTGGTGGTCATTATCTTCCCCACTTTCCATCCACCATATTAGAGACAAAATAGAAGAAGCTCCTCAGAGCAAAGTTTTCTTCTGAGGTTTAGTTCCAATACAGCATAATCCTCTTTGCTTGGTGGGTTTCCCAATCTCTCTGTCAGGCTGGGGTGAGATACATGTCTGGCCTATGGCTGGAGTTATTTACTACATAAAATGATCTCCTGCTGGGGTTTTCTCTGCATTTCCTGCAAATGGCTTTACAATAAATCTGGGAAAGGAAATCAATTTTTTTTTTAAAGGATTGATACCCATTCCTTGCCCACAAAACCTCTCACAGAATCCTTGGCTTTTACTGTCTTTGTGCATTTTAATCCTTACCATCTAAAGCTAGATGGAACTTTGAAAGTCATTTGTTCATCCTGCCTCCATAGAGGAGAGTCTGCTCTGATTTAAACATTGTAAAAGCACAAAATTCTGCTATCTCATTCAGGAACACTGGTACCTCAGGAATACTTTCTTATAATGATTTCTCCTGCCCATTTCTTGTTATTTTGGATTATAGTAGAAATGGTGAATAGACTATCATTATTTTCTGAGAGACATAATTTGATATAATGAAAATATTTTCTAGATGAGATGCTTCCAAGCTGGGGAGTTACTGACATTTCATCACAGCCCTGCCTTTAATACTATGACTCTTACTCTACCCCTTACTTGTTTCTTCTTTTTAAAGTTGGAAAATCCAATGACCTGGTCACAAGAGGAAGAAACCTAGGGAATGAGCACAGTTCAATCTAGACACACACAAAATTGTTAGTGCAAAATTTGCTGCTCACTAAATGATCTTTTTTCTTTTTAAAATGATCTTAAATATCCATGTAAGTGAGTTTTGAATGAGACTGAAAGCCCTCCCTGGTCTATGGAAATTTTTCTGGATTTTTATTCCCAAATAAATTTTCAAGGTATCAACTGGTCATTTTCAAAAGCTAACTTCCTAGTGTCAAGCCAAAAGTAGTGGCTTTGATTATGTGAGAGAGCCATCCAATACCCTCCTATACAGTTTCTGAGCAACAGGAAGGGAAATGGGGAAGAAAGTGAAAGGAAATTGATACCATCCTGCCCTTTGGAAGGTGGAGCTTTTTTTTTGTGCCAGTAAACCTAAGGAAACACTACTGACATGACAATGGTAATACCTTGAATTTTCAAGTACCTGGGCCTCATGGACATGCAGCTTTCACAGAGATCAGTAAACTAAAGCCTGAAGAGGTGGCATTATTAGACAAGACTATAGAGCTCATAAGTGATAAGTCTCAAATTGCTCAGCTTCTAACAGGGGCTGATATACAGCTGGTGATCATAGGAGTAGCTGTACCGGTTGTTAAAATATTGGAATACATCTCTATATTTAGTAGATAGCTGTTTCCTTGAGATGCCCTAGTTCCTCCAGCCTTCGCCTGGGAACTAACCTTAGCTGCAAGCCTCCCTCATAATGCTTCAACTAAGGTTAGCCCTGGACATAGCAAGCAGCCTCCAGGCCCTGTTCCAGCTTTGTGGTAGCTGATATTCATACTGGTTTGTCAGTGCCTGTAGTATATCTGTTACATGGTTTAAACATCACTCTCACTCTTAACTGTGAAACTTCGCTTCATCTGTATGCGGTCATGGATGTGACCACACTTCCTGTGATCTCTGCTTGGTGAGTCTGTGAATCTCAGAAGCTTGGATTCTCAATCTTTTGAAGAGCCCAGCCATTCTCAGGGGGCAAGAACTGCTTTTATAAAACTTTAGTTTCTGTTTAGGAATCAGAACCTGTTATGGACTGAATTGTGTCCACCCTCTAAGCCAAATTTATATGTTGAAGTTCTAACCCCTAATAGCTCACAATGTGATATACTTGTGAGTGAGGCTTTAAAGAGGTAATTAAGTTAAAGTGAGGTCTTTAGGATGGGCCCCACCCAGTATGACTGGTGTCCTTGTAAGAAGAGGAAATTTGGACACAGACATGTATGGAGGGAAGACCATGTGAAGACACATGAAGTAGATGGCCAGCTGCAATTCAAGGAGAGAGGCTGCAGAAGAACCCAACCCTGCCGACAACCTTGATCTCAGGATTCTAACCTCCAGTATTTTGAGAAAATACGTTTCTGTTGTTTGAGCCACCCAGTCTGTGGTACGTCGTTACAGTGGCAAACTAATACTGGCCTTGTCATTAATTCAAAGATACACTTTCTTTGCAGTATTAAGTTTCTTTGCCAAAGAACATTGTGCTTAGGGTGATCACTCATGATAATTTGCCAGGATAGTTCTGGTTTATGCCTGCTGTCCTGCCATAATAGTTATAGTGCCCCCTTTATCTCTCAAAAGTATCTCAGTTTGGACAGTAAACTGTTTGGTCATCCCAAATTTGTTTAACTCTTGAGTCCAATATTTGTAATTTTCTCTCACATTCTCAGTCTCTTTCTTGTCAAATACTTGTCACTTTTTTCAAACCTTGATATTTGCTATGTTCTCTGGGTTCCTCTTAAGTAGTCCAGCTCACCATATGGCCCACTAGGCCATGGTGTTGTCCAGTGGACATGTGCACAGTCCTGAGCAAGTTTCTGTGGAGAGCTGTACAGCAAAAGGACTCCACTCCTCCCCTTGAGTAGTGGTGACCCAACATGAAACATACATAAATCAGAGTCATCCTATGTCATCCTTCTGTCCTACACAAACCATTATTGTATACTCAAGTAATTTTTTGGAAAATGTTCTTAATGCTGTTTAATCTCCCCATCCAGATTCACTGCAGTGAATTTATGGCAGGCTTCAGAGTACAATTAATGCACACTTCTATCCTATCCCATCCTGTAGCTGGCTGTGGCAATATAATGCTTTTTGGCAAGCTGACAGAAGAAAGAGAGAAGAGAAACTCTGTTTTCCAGGGAAATGTTAGTGATAAGTGAATTGGCAGTGTTTCAAATGGCACTGGGAAGCTAGTTTATGGTACTACAAGTGTGGCCTTACCTAAATGTCTCCACTGAAAAACTGCAGTAAATACCCTCTCTTCCTTGCCTCCCATTTGACATTAAAATAATAATAATAAATATCATAATAACTGCATTAGCAGCTTAAGGAGTCATTAATCTACCAGGTCAGAACAAACATCACATGTAAAGCTTGAAGGTTGTGACTGAATCAAGAAGGACCAGAAGACAAGAAGACATGAAATTCCTCCTTTCCTATTTCTGTGGGTTTTTTTCTGCAGTAGATTAGCTGCATGAGGTAAAGGGTGGTGAACAGTGTTTAGGAGGCTCTATTCTAAATCAAGTTAAAAATTTCTCTAGAGGCAACATTCCTCTAGAGGAGGCCAGTTTGTGATCTTATCCAAGGTCCATTTGGCTAATGAGGATATAGCCCAGGAGTGAGTCCCCTCAGTTCCATTTCTAAACAGCTTACATTAACTTGGAAACATGAACTACCTTCTTGGCCCTCAGTTTCACTGTGAGTACAGTGGGCACAATGACACCCAATGACCCATTTAATTGGGATGTATGAGTGTAGTCCGGGTGCCAGTGAGATTTGTTGTGCATATCCACATGGGCCATGGACCCTGAGTAGTCCTGTGTGTTGATGATTCTCCTGGACAGTTTCCCACAGGCAATATGTTCTTCATCCTTCCACATATAGATTTGGGAAACTATCCTTTTGAAATAAAGATTGGAGTTTCCAGCCCCAGGAGATAATTTATATAATTATGATGAGGGAAATGAACAGAGCACAGGATGGTTTCCAGCCTTCACGTCCTGTATTTTGTCAAGAGACATTCTGGCAAGCTTGCTTTTTTGTAACATCTCTATATTAGATATTACAAAAATTAGAGAATTATTATTCTCTATTAGAGAATTAAAGAAACCTGCTTCTCTGTGCTCCAAATACATTTGAAAGGAAATGCTATAATTGGACATCATCACTGTCAATCATATTGGGTGTAGAAGAAGGAGGTAGGCCATTAGAGAGGGAGAAGAAATAAGGAATGACCGGGTTGTGTTTTGGGGCAATGCTCTTTCTGTTTGCCTAGTCCAAGTCTTGATGGGATGCATGTGGGGTCTGAGGAGCAGTTCTTAAATCTCTGCTCAGAGCTCAGAAATATTTCAGGGTACCATTGGAGGGCTAAGAAACCAATATGGTCAAATACATTATTACTCAATGTTACTATGATTTTTTAAAAAAGAAAAAGAAATGAAGGGATAATTTGGATGAAAAGTGTTCTAGATGTATATCTGTTCTTAGAGCTCTGTATCTTTCACTCAGATTTATTTTAAAAACCCCAAAAAACAAAAAAGGAAAAATAAATCTACTTATAACTTTGAAGACCTGGCAGGAAGAAAAGAGTTTTCATAATTTTTTTGCGGGGGTGGGAGCAAACATATCCTGAAACATACTTTGAGATGATCAGTTAAGATGCTCAGAAGTCTCACTCTCACAAAAGCCCATGAATTGGCCCTGCTCTCACCTCATTTGACTTCAAGAAAGTGCATCCATTACTCCGAGGTGGTCCATTTTATTTCTTCAATCAATGAAAGACCTTGTAAGAGTCCTCAACCTACAAATCATAGAGTTTTATACTTAAGAATAGAGGTACCATGACTTACCCCAATGCTGTCAGAACATAACTTTTCCTCACTCTTCATATCCTTGAGATGGGGCATGGGGCTCTGCCTGCTCTGCTTCTGCCTGGGTCTCTTAGGGTCCTTAGGGTTTCTATGTCACTGGGCAGGTAGGGGAGACACTTTTGTCTTCATCCCAGCTGAGCTTGTTCTGCTCTTCCTTGCCTTGTTTTGGGAATGAACCAGTAGTGTAATTGACACGGATAATAACTCCAATTTGTTCATTCAAAAACTGTATTCTGTCCCTTCTCACTGGGCCAGATGACCCCTTGGTTCTCAATGACTGCCCTGGAATTGGATCGATTCAGTCCATTCCCCGCCTTGTGCTTGGAACCCTCTCCCCAGGGCAACCTTTGATACCAAATACCATGGGAGAAAGAGCAAGAGCCTCTAGGACAATGGAGTTAAACCTTTTGGCCAAAGAAAGGAAATGTGAACTGCCTCTGACCCCTAGGGATGGAGTGATGGTGCCCTGAGAGGGGTTTGGTGATGGTCCAAGGAGACTGTTAGGAGGGAAATTCAGGGTACTGGTCCTCAAATACTTCCAGGCTATTCTCTGGGAAACACCACAGCTTCCTAGTAAAAGTTTATTTTTTAAAAAGCTAGGAAGAGGATCTAAAAAGCTTATGCCAGTTAAATACTGAAAGAGCAATGGCTTCTAACTTTAGGAAGGAGGACAAGATCTCTTACACAGAGAAGGAGAAGCATCCTAGCAACAGCAATTGCAGAGGATATGAGCAGCTCTCAAGAAGCAGAAAGGAGGACAAGTCACCCAGGACCCACAGAACAGGGACAAGCCTGAGGATTTTGGAATTCCAAATTGGAATTCTACTCCACTGTGATTGCCTCCATAGTTGATTGACAGGAAAATAAATATCACACAAGGATAGAATTATTTGATTTAATATCTGAGAATACACTTTGGGAAGTACAGGTTCTTCATTTATATATGTGTTGTGTATGCACAACACACACACACACACACACACACACATATATATATAATATATGTATAGTGTATATTCGTCTATATGCATGTGAAACACTACTACTAAGATTTATTTTGTAAAATCTCAAAGAAAAAAAGATTTCAGTCCAAAACTCACCTATTTCAGGAAGTCTTCCTAGATTAATCTCATTCAAGTGCCTGTATGTAATAGGAATTGATTAGTCTGTGGTTAACTCTTTCATTCAAACCAACACATTTAATGGCAGTTGGCAATTTTGATTCTGTTCATTATTCTTGCTTGAGGCTCCTCAACAATACCATGGTCTCTGTGGTGTGATGAAAGGAGTTACATACATTCTGGCTGCTGTTCAGCTTGGCTTCTAAGGGCCAGGTACTGTATTTGGTTCTGAGATTGTCATGGAGACTGATGGACACAGTTACTCTCCTCTCCATGTTCTCAGCCCAGCTCTATCCTAGCACCATTCCTATTGGCCAACCCTCCTGTTTTCTCTCAACTGTATTTCATTGTTGTGGGGTTCACTGAAGACCGTGTCTGGCTCTGCCAACACCGCATGCACCTAGGCAGGTCATGAGTTGTTGATGCACATGTGGGTGTTATATTATTCTTTGGACTTTGTGATAGTTTAAACTATTTTTCTAAATTGAGAAAAAATACTTTGTAAACTTTCACCCATGTTGGTTATCTTTATAGCAGTTAGATTATAAAGTGCCTTGAGAACAGATACTGTAAGGAATTTCTTTTAATTCTCCCAGCACTCAGTATAGGGCCTTGGATACTTAATGTATGCTAGTTAATTGAATGGGTAAATAAAATGAATGAATGTCCTATATAGTGTCTGTGAGCCTGTGGTTAAAAGTGCCATTGAACACAATGTGGTTTTTACTTGAAAGGCCATAAAAACTTGCATCAGTAAAATTCTGACTCAACTGGGGGCTCAAATTAATGAGAGAAAAATGTGTCCGAGTTAATTACCTTAATTCTTTCTTGCACCTCACTTCAACTGCCAAATTTCATGAGATCCAAGACATGATGAGGCCAGAGAAAGTCTGTAATGACAGACACAATAATAGTGTTGGGATTCTACTGTATATTTTTCTAAACTCCCTTCTGAAATTATAGTGTTCTGTTTATATCAGTCCATGGAAGCTCCTTCTTAAAGATCCCAAAGTTTCCCTTAATTCTTGGAATAGATCTATAATTTAGTTCCCGCTACTGTAAGCCTGTGCCATTACTGTTCCACGCCTACATTTTTTTTTTCATGTAGATCCAGAGAGTTTCCTAGAAACAGAGAATTAAAGTGAAAGCTGAGAGCTTACCTCAAGTTGGAGGAAATCTAGATGGAAGTATAACTATTGACACCCCTGTGTATCAGTTAGGGTTCTCCAGAGAAAAGAGAACCAGCAAGACGGGTTTATACATGTAAAAAGAGATTTACTATAAGGAATTTGCTCTTGTGATTACGGAGACCAGCAAGTTCAATTCTGCAGTATGGGCCAGCAGCCCTGAGACCCAGGAAAGCCAATGGTGTGGTTGAGGTCCAAAGGCAGTCTGCTGGAGAATTCTCTAGTACTTGGGGAGGCTGATCTTTTTTTTTTTTTTTGCGGTACGCAGGCCTCTCACTGTTGTGGCCTCTCCCGCTGTGGAGCACAGGCTCCGGACGCGCAGGCTCAGCGGCCATGGCTCACGGGCCCAGCCGCTCCGCGGCATGTGGGATCCTTCCAGACCGGGGCACGAACCCGTGTCCCCTGCATCGGCAGGCGGACTCTCAACCACTGCGCCACCAGGGAAGCCCGAGGCTGATCTTTTTGTTCTATTCACGAGTTCAGCTGATTGGATGAGGGCCACCCACATTATGGAGGGCAGTCTGCTCACTCAAAAGTCAACAATTTAAATGTTAATCTCATCCCAAAACACTCTCCAGCTTGACACATACAACTAACCACCACATACCATGCGGTACATAGTACTGAACAAGAAGAAAGCTCCCAGAGAGAAGAAAGTGTCAGCCAGAGGTAGTTCTGGTGCTGGCTGGCTTTGGTAGGTATCCAGGGTGGAGTAGGAGAGAGAGGTGTGGAGACAGAACAAATGTGCACAAGTATGCAATGCTCAGTGCTTCTGTGAGGGGTTTAGCGTTTGTGGACACCCTCAGCTTCAACCTTGGTGCAGACCTGGAAACTAGTTACTGAGGCTAAGCCCAAACACCACAGCCTGGCTTCAGCTACTGCCCTCTTCTTGGATTCCCATGGAGTTGGTGAGGGCAGTAGACAGAGATTCAGTTTAACACTGCCTGGGTGAATTCTTGATGACGGTCACTTCAGGTCACCTTTGCAGTAGCCCAGAGGAAATATTCAATTTAAGCAAATGTATCAGACATGGGTTTCCATTTATCAATCCATGCTGACTGACCTTTAATGAATTAGACAGAAATCCATTCCACATTGCCTGGATAAAGATGTAAGGCTGATGCATAAATCTTGACTTTAAGAAAAGGTAAATTCAAACCAGAGTTGGGAGCTTGTGCCTTCTGAGGCCATAGCAAGGATATTAATGACTCACAGTTACGTAATTATTTGAGCTTATTTCTATCGCAAAACCCTAAACTCCATTTCTCATGGTATCAATTCAGACTCTCCAAGTTTGGAGTATTAGTGAAACTCACTGCCTCCTATCCTTGTCCTGTTCAGAGTTCGTCACTGCATTCTGTGTTGGACAGCAGTCTTTGGTTTCCTTTGTTCTTTTGTTTATTTGTGTTCATTTGGTGGAAGAATAACTCATTCATCCCTCACTGAGCCAGTCTGATTGAAAAAGAAATACAGAACTTGTTTTCCTTCTGTTCCTTTTAAAACTGTCCCCCTTCATCCCAATTTTGCTCTCAAGAGATATGACCATTGTGGAAATTAAATTATAATTAGGGTCAAGGACTTTGAAATAATGACCTCCAGACTGACCCCTCTGTCTGTACTCTTAAGTGTCTCCTGGCGGTGCACCCAGTGTTGTGTTCTGGGCCATTTTAAACCTGTTTCCAGAATTGCCACCTGACACCTAACCATGACACAATGGTTTGCCTTAGTAAATGCATCTGTTATATGGTACAGCACTAAATGCTTTCCTGAAATCCAGATAAATTATATCTGCTGTTTGGGTAATGTGGCCCAAGAATTCAATTTAGGTGAATTTATCAGACATGGCCTTTCCTTTATCATTCCATGCCGACTGACCTTTAATAAATTAGAGAGAAATCCATTCCGTATTGGTGGATGTACAATCTGAGGGGAAGAGTAATCGGCACCGGATCTACAAACATGCCCCTGACTAATTTCCTGCCCTTAATGTGCTCCAGTCTGTGACAGGGCACGGGGAGGCTCATTCAAATTGCCTCAGACTCCTGAAGAGTCAAGTGGGATGTGAAGTTGGAGGAAACGTGAGGGTCTTTATGCCCAAGAGGTGCAGGGAGGGGGACCATGGCTTAGTCATCTGGGTGGGCTTTGCAAGGTTTCGCTTCTGAAACAAAGGGCTGTGTGGTTTTAAGGAGGTTCTTCCCTATCTCTGAGCCTCAGTTTCCTCAGCTGTAAACTGAAGTTGTCGGGAAAGGAGATCTCTAAGGCCCCTTTCACCTCTAAAATCTTTCAGCTGAAGGAAGAGATAGAGCAAGGAACAATGATTGGTACTCCAAGGTCAGGTGAGGGTGGCATTCAGACTGGCCTGATGCTTGACTGGGATCCTGACTGGTATTAAACTAACTAGGCTCTTATGAAATGGATCCAGTTTCCAAGATCAGAGGGATTCAGAAGCAAGCAACGTTAGAGCTCTCTTTTATCCTAGAAGTCTTATTAAAAAAAAGGAAATTTGAAAAAGGTGCCAGAGATGTTCCCTGTAATTCTTGTCCTTGTAAGGATCCATTTTCATTTCAATGCACTTAAGATAGTGACACCTGCTGAGTTAGAGAAAAACTTAAGCCAACTCAAACTTGAATTTGACAAGATGATCAACAAGAAAATGGTCCATGGTGAAATAACTTCTCAATGGTCCAATAGTACATCCCATCTCATGCACAAATCCTGAGGTTCACAATCCTGTTCAGATCCCATAAAGGCTCTGAAAAGTCCTGCAATAAAGGAATCTGTTTAACTTTGTGTAACCCAGCAGTTTGCAAACTTTTTGATATTGGGACCCATTTTGTTTGCTTGTTTTTTTTTTTTTTTAATGCAGTGCCTATTAAAATCATTCAGAACTAATATTCCACAGAGGACATTTTGGAAAACGCTGGTTTGACCTATCCAGGGATCCTCCTGTCTGCTTGTGTGTTATGGTCATTAAGAACATTTTCATTCTTTCTCCCTTTGGAGAAGTCCATCTCCAAAGTGATCTTCAAGTTGTACTCATATTCAGTTCCTTAGAAAATATGTTTGCCAATTTGGCTCCACAATCCTATCTTGGTGAGATCCATAAAAACTTGCCAAATGTGAAAATCCTTGCTTAAGCTTTTAATATTTAAAGATATCAATTCAGTATATAAATAAGTAGAGAGGTAAACATTTATTTATGTAAAAACCAAGAGCTATTTAATAAAAAGTTTCCCATAGCCCCAACTTCTTTGGAGAAGAAGATAGAGCCAGAAACTTCCTTGGAGAAGAAGTGTTTGGATTGATGACATAGAGAAATCCTGGCTACATTGAGTTCTGAACTAGCTGAGCAGCAGATATGCTGGCTGTGCCCTGGAGATGCCAGGTGGAGGCTGATGGGAGCTGTGCTGAGGCTGAAACCCAGAGCAGAGCACCGAGAAGGTGAGAGTGACTCCTTTAAGCTGGTCCTGGCATTCACAATAATTGCTAACAGACCACATTTTTCCTCACTCTTTTTCCTCCCCTACCCCAATTCCTAGCATGTTAACAGCATACTTTATTTCTGAGTTATTAAAAATTACATCTTTCTTATATTGATTCTTGACAGTTGCCAGCTGACCTCTAATTGGTTCCAGGTCTGAGGTTTCAAATTTACTGATTTTCCTTTTGATATTTTAATCTTTCTTCAATCCCCTCCTCATTCCCTTCCCTGCTCATTGCCTTATTTTCAGCAGCTGTGAGGACTCTAGCTCCATATTTCTTGTGAAATATTTCTTTGTATTTTTAAGGGGAATCGCCAACCAGGGAGATGGGTATTGCCGTGTCTATACTTCTTTGATCTGTTTTGAACAACTGCTTTTTACACCAGAGCAACAGGCCTGTGAACTCCCCCAAAATGTAATTTGTGGTTGTGGCTCTTCCTCGTTCTCAGGTGATGCTTGGGCAATAATAAGAATTTAGCATTGAACCCCAAACAGAGCATAGGATAAAATGATGTATAGAAATGTGAGCATGCAATGAATTCATTCTGAGCAACTTGGGAAAAATGGGATTGGGACTGATGTGTGGCTGAGTGAACCCGCTGGCTCAGGCACACTGGGATTTGAGATGACAGTGAGCTCCGTGAGGTCAGAGAATTTGTCTACTTGTTTAATATTGTATCCTAGGTGCTGGTGCAGCTTGAGGCTAACAGTAGGCACTGAATAAATATATGATGAGCTGAGTATGGGTTTTCTTCTTCCTTTTCATGATTCTGACCAACAATCAGAGTTTGGGACAAATTTAGTAAGTAAAGTCTAACAGGAAAATTCCACACTTCTCCTAAGTGATTTTTCCCACCCTTAACACCATTTAGCAGTTTCCCTCTTTGGCCCAAGAAAATATTCTAAAAACAATATCAATAAAACCTCCCTTTAAGAATGCATATTCTGGGCTTCCCTGGTGGGACAGTGGTTAACAATCCACCTGCCAATGCAGGGGACACGAGTTCAAGCCCTAGTCCAGGAAGATCCTGCATGCCTCAGAGCAACTAAGCCCGTGTGCCACAACTACTGAGCCTGCGCTCTAGAGCCCGTGAGCCACAACTACTGAAGCCCGTGTGCCTAGAGCCCGTGCTCCACAACAAGACAAGCTACTGCAATGAGAAACCCAAGCACTGCAACGAAGAGTGGCCCCGCTCGACACAACTAGAGAAAGCCCGCATGCAGCAATGAGGACCCAATGCAGCCAAAAATAAATAAATAAATTTAAAACATAAAAACAATTGTATAAAACAAAGAATACATATTCTGAATATAGAGATCCATAGAATGTTTAAACTTTAGAGTTAACTGGGTTCAATGCTTTAATTTTGCAGTGCCACAATGGGGCTCGTGGAAGTGAACTAATTTCCTTCAGGGAGTCCTGGGCTACACAGAGCCTGTATGAGCACCTTATCCACGGAATGAACATTTATTGCGAGCCTACCTTGGGTAAAGCCCACTTCTGGTCACAGGCAAATAAGGGGAAATACGACCCATTCCATGGCCTGCATTGTCTTATAAGCACTTTTTCAACCTGCTAGGTTGACCAACATTTAACAGTTTGGAGTTTTTGTAGTTACAGGAGTTAACAGATTATCTTTTCAAAATATCCAGGGAAGGGCGGAACGAAACTGCAGAAGGCATTTGCCTCAGTGAGAACTCTTCCATCAGACCACACTTTTTTTGTGGTCATGGACTATTTCTTATATGACTTGGTGTTCCTAGTACCTATCACAGTTCTTTGCATGTAGAAGTGACTCAAGAAACATTACAGAATGTGATAAATGTGAATTGGCAATATGGTAGATTTGTCCATTTGAGCCAGAGTTGTGGACACACTGGATCCAGGCATTAACTTGGGCAAGTCTGTCTGGTGGGTCTGTGAAACTAGCCTCCTTGCAATTATCCTGGGCAAAGGGGTCTATAGGAAGGTGTCATTATCCTGGAAAGAAGGGCAGGAATGCAGGGCATATGGAAAACAGCATATTGGAAGTTTTCCAAATCAGCCCTAAGGGGAGAGAGGCTAAAGGCAGAAGTTGAAGAAGCTGCTTCGATAAGGGATTCAGTGCCTTAGTCTGGTTTCCCCGAAACTGACCCTGAGATTTAGGTGCAAGTAGTCTATTTGAAGGATGAAATTAGCATCAATTGAAGAGTAGGGACGTGATACCAGGAAGAAAGGACAGCCAATAAAAGGTAGGATATTAAGCTGATAACCACAGTGGTTAACTTGGACTTAGTCCTGAAGGGAAATTCTGGCAACAGTATAAAACTCAAGCCTTGGGATTATCCCACACGGAGGGGAAGGAGGATAGATCACGCCTTGAAAGTCATTGGTTGAGGGCTTCTGGTGGTTGTTAATTCCCTGGTACGTCTGGCCTACTGCACACGAGGGCAGAGAAGCCTTTTCCAGTTCTGAAAAAATATCCCCTAGTCAGAGAGATGCAGATCCTGGTAGCTAGAAGTTAGTTGGAGCAGAGTGAAAGATTTGAGGGACACCGTGGGGGACACTGACAGTGCCCACTGCACTTAGTTTGGTGTGTGGATGACAAACAGCTTTTCAGACTACAAACAAAGAGGGTGACAAGGTGTGGAAGGGAAGCATGTAGCTCTGTGACTCTTGCTTCATAGTGGAAACTACAAGGAATGCATTGCCTCCTTAAAACCCTGAGGTTTAGAGTTTGAGAGTCCTGGGATGCTGTTGCAGGGGCCCTGTTAAGGCTGGTGCTGATGAGCTTACCTCTCTTGGACGCTTCACAGGCATTGGCACCAGTGCTGGTGTCAGCAAGGGGAGCCAAGGCAGAGCACAAAGGAGTCTTTTGTGACATCATGTCACACACTCCTGGGGAGTCCCAGATTGAATTGGGGAAGTTTTTGAGGTGGGTCTTACGTTACACCAATGGGAGCATAACCTGGGAAGTTAGAATTATTTTTCAAGTGAGTTCATTGGTACTTATAGACTAATAAGACCCAGAAAAACTCCAGATATGAGAGTAAAGGAGCAAAACCCCCATGGGGGCTCCATACCTCCTCTTCCCACTGCTACCTGAGACCAGGAACAGGACTTGGAGAAGAAGCTTGTAGAAGATTGACTCATTGGTCTCCAACTCTTCAAATATCCCTGTGTTAGAACCACATATCCATGCCATCTGTCACATGACTTTCCTTCCTCCCACTAGAGGAAGAGTATATTTTCCTGCTCCTGGACTTTGGGTTTGGCCATATGATTTGCCTTAGCCCATAAGGTTTTAGAGTAAGTGATGTGAGCAGAGGCTTGAAATGTATACTTGTTTGGCCCTCTTGAGCATCTTCCATTTGCCATGAGGACAGACCTCAGGTAGCTTCTGTTCCCAGTATGCAAAAAGACATGGGGGCACACCTGAATGCAACCTGGAGCCTGGAGCCAACCCGACAAACCTGCACCCCAAAGTACAGCCACTAGCCAGCTGAGCTCAGATTAAATTAACCAAAACATAGTCCACCTACCAACCCATGAGGTCCTGACATTTTTGAGGTTGTTTGTTATGCAGTGTAAACTGACTTCTGCAGACGCAATGTGTGTGAACAAGTTCTGAAAATGCATGGGAAACGGTGAATCCTGGACACTATGTCTGTTCAGGGTAACCAAACTTGACCACCCAAAATCTCTGACCACATAATTAGCACAGGCTTTGTGAGGAAGCCAAAGTTGGAAAGAAGCTCCAATGAACCAGCAGTATGGGTAGAGGTGGGCCAGAAATTTGAAAGGAAGGAAATAGGGCTTTGCAACACTTAAAGCAATCAAAATAAACAGCTGTGAAACCAGGAAAAGGCAATCCCCAGCCCCGGGGTCTGCTGCTGGGCCGCCTCAGCTTTGGTACATTTAATCTATTGCATTAACACAGCTTTTAGAGTTACAATCCCTCAAAATGATTTGGACTCCATTTCTATCACAGTTGCCAGGGTCTAAAACTGTCAGTTAGAAAACCATTTACCCAAGTAAACCCCTCCACTGGCTGTCAGGTAAAAGTTATTACTTCAGCCTTCATCTTGGCCCTTTCTTACATGCAGATCCAAACTCTCCAAATCGGCTTCACCATTCAAATCACATTCCCACGGCGTGTTGCAGAAAGGAATGACCCTGAAACAGTTTGCAACTATGCAAACATTAGTCCTCACGGCTTTGTCTCTGAGCAGGTGTGACGCAGAGGTTTGGTTTGGCGAGGAGCTGGGCAAATCTTTTCCATGACTCCTTTTCTTTTTTTTTTTTTTCATTCCCAGTTCTAGTTTCTTATTGATTGAATAAAGTAGATTCAAATAACCTTTTTATTCCCCTAGTCATATTACTTTCACACTTCTTAGGGAAGAGTGATCAACACAAGTGTCCTTTCTAACAGTGGGCCCTTCTAGTCCAGGATGCAGAGGACAATTGCTGTTCCTTGCACACCTCCCTGAAATGTGCCACTCCAGGGGGAAGGGAAACTAGCACTTCCCAAGTGCTCCTGCCTATGTTATCTCATCTACTCCCACAGCCCTCCTGAGCAGAGCGCCCATTAGTTCCACTTCACAGAGGGAAACACTGAGGCTGGAGAGGTGATGTGATGGAACTTGGATTCCAACACAGCCTGATTTATTTGAAGGCCAGATGCCCTCCTCTTCACACAGTGCTGTTTGGAGAGAGGAAGATTCTACAGGAAAAGATCCTGTTCCCAGCCATCTTGTAACAGGCGAAGGCCCTCTACCTCTAGACCTGTGTTTGGGCGTGACAAAGTCAGCGGAGTTCTCTTTCACTGTCTGCAGATGGTTACTGTATTAAACTTTAAATGCATCATGTGCTGTGTTGTACCTGCTAATCTCCTTGCTTCTGCTCTTACCTCCCTAATGTTCTTTCCCCACGAAGCAACACAGCAGCCAGCAGGGTATTTGTAACCCCTACTTAAAACCTTGCAAGATGTTCCCATCTTGCTTAGGGCCAAATCCAAAGTCCAGGTTTTGACCTACCAAATCCTACATGATCCAGCCCCTGCTCCCCAGCCCCCACCTCATCTTGCACTGGCAGCCCACCCTCTTATTCATTAGGCACTGGTTTCTCTCTAGGGACACTTCTGTTCCTAGAACATGCCAGTTTTTTCCTGGCCTGAGACTTTTACAGTTGCTGGTCCCTCTGACCAGAACATTCTGGCCTGCCCCAGATCTTTGCTCAAGTGGTGTTTTCAGTTGGTGTACCTACTCCTTCACCATCCTGGCTAATGTAGACTTGCCTGCTTGCTCCATCTTAGTCACTTTTGGGCTCATGATACACTTTAATTCCTTCATGTCCCATATTACTCTCTGAGTTCACTGTACTTATTAATCTACGTGTTCACTTTTACATCATCTAACTCCTCTCATCAGAGTGTGGGCTATTTGACAAAGGGCAGACCTTTGTCAAACTTGTTCACAGCTCTATCCCCAGAGACTGTGACAGTGCTTGGGGCATGGAGAGTATCCATCAGAATGTATTGAGTGAAGAGAAATCTGTGAATGTGCTTTGTACCCACCTTGTTCCATTATCATTTATTTTAATTTTAAGACTTATTCTAGCTTCCCTTTGAGCATATTTTCCAAACTATTAAAGAGACTACACATAAATGTGGGAGTCTGGAGCATCTCTGTAACCGTGTGAGGGCTCAAACACTGTTACTTTGTCCATCATTGTATCCCTGTGCCTAGCACAGTGCCTGGCATATACATGTTGAGAGAAAGAGAAACAAGTTCAAGGACAAATGGAGTTCTTAGTGGTCCCTATAGTATTAGCCAAGAATGAAATTTCAGAGGAAGGAACAAAGGGATTATAAATAAAGACAAAAGAAAGCAGTATCTCTCTTTTCTTTTTCTCCCTCTGTGCTCTCTTCTCTCTTACATTTCATGATGAAGTTGTGGCAAAGTGATACGGGAGCAGGGAGGTGCTGTCAGCTTAGAAGTCCAGGCAAAGCCAGTGTGGAACACGGGAATAGGAAACCAAGAGCAGACCTCTTTGTTCTGCCTGTGATCTAGGGCAAGTGCTGAAGAAACAATAGGGTCCTTGAAAATCTTACATGTTAGGAAACCAGAGAGAGATTTGGGAATGAAGCTCCCATCCAAGTGTGATTTTGCCTGGAGTGTCTTTGAATATATAGTTTCAGAAGCCTGGTGGGGGAGTTGGAGATTATACAGGAATTTAGAGTTCAGAGATTTTGACCGCAGCTCTTTACCTCTGTCCATTGACAACAACAGTATTTGAAAGCCATCAGTGTGAACTCTCTGAAATATTTTTTTCTCTCAGAGAATGGAACTATCTGTTGGTTTAATAAATTGCATAGTAAGAAAAAGAAAGCCTGAGCAATGTAAATGGAAAATTTGGTTAATTAGATACCTTTCAACTTTACAGAAAAGTTGTTTCCAAGGAAAGAATATTAAGTAAGGTTTCAGGATCTATTTTTTTTTATTTTAAATAAAAGCAGATCAAAATGTATGGGGAGATATGTAAAAATAAAAAAAGACTCAGAAATAGCTGCTTTATTTCTTAAATTTGTTTCTACTATTGAAAAAAGTATGTTTCTATGATGGAGGGAGCTCTAAATGGATTTTGACTGGACTAATACAATGGTCAAAGCCCAGATGTATAATATAATGGTTTTGGGAAGAGAATCTCCTTATGAATACAGCATTCATTTTCTTGTATCTATATATTAGGAGTAAGATCAAATAGATCTAAGGTAACAGTATTTGTTCATCTAATATAATGGACATAACAGAGTGAAAAATTGAAATACATTGCCAACCCATGAAACAGAATGGTTTTAATTTAGAAGGTTTAGATGATAAAATTTTCATATGAAAAGCCAAAGATAACTGAGTAACATCAGTCATTTACAAGATATAGTATTAGCAAAATATGCCAATTTTTTTCCCTAGGATATTAAAATGGATTCTTCCAATATCATGATGCTTTCTCTAACAGTTCTATACTACAGTATATTCAAACTAAAACATACCATAATTCTTGACTCTTTTTATGATTTAGGTTGCTAGACATTTGGGAGTGAATCTCCCAAGTATCCACAATGACTCAACTGCAGTAGTAGATTGAGAAGTCGGGTGAGGGGAGATTTTCTATTCCTGGGCATACAGGTAAAAATTGGACCCCAGTCATCTTCTACCAAAGCCAAGATGGACTGGAGGTATACTTCACCAGTGGATGATCTCTTTTCTACTAAATTTTGTTTTGATGCATTGTGTTGACTATTTATACTACAATGTAGTTTATTAGTTGAACTAGTAATTATGATATTGGCAGCAAGTCCTAGAATTATATCCTAGTCTTAAGTCCTGATCCATTAACTCTTCTCAATGTAGGCCCGATATGGAATGGGATGCTTTGATTAATAAAATATTTTGTTTTTACTTTTATTTTTAATTGAAGTATAGTTGATTAAATATTCTATTTTCTTAACTAATATTTATGCTATATGTGTTAACATTATAATTATATACAATTAAGAAAATAACTTGACAGTGGAATTAGGCTGAGTATAATTTATTCTTTACTCTAGGAATAAGGAGATACTTTAGGATATTGGGGGTTTTAGTAGTTCTCATTATATAGAGAAATCCTGTGAAAAAAGTTCTGTCTCACTGGAAACTTCTGATTACTTGGAGCCTACAAGGGACTGACAAGCAGTTGATCACCTCTCTGTAGAATACTTATGTGGAATAGAGCTCATGCTGTGTTGATTCCAACTTTGTACAACTTACCTATCTTCCTTGATACCAACTATTCTATGTATTTAGAATTTGTTATATCTTTAAGTTATCAAAGTTGGAAAAAGGAGGCTTGGACAGAACTGGAGTCCTTGAATAATGCACTTCGGCAGACCATATAGTATAGAGAAATATCTTTTTGGCAGTCAGGTAGCACTGGTAAGACTTCAACATCCACTGCTTACCACTCATGTGACATGAGTAAGTTGCCAGCCTCTCTTAACTATAAACCTGTGGACATAATATCTTGCAGAGCTCTTGACTTTGGATTGAAAATAACACCATCTGCAAAGTGGTCTTTGGCACTTGTGGAAATGACTACATTTTAATTCTTTGGGCTTTGTGGTAACTATTTAACTTTAATGTTGTAGTGTGAAAGCAGCCATAGGTAAAATGTAAATTAATGGACATGGCTGTCCATTAAAAATACTTTATGAACCCTAAAATTTGAATTTCACATATGTTCAAATGTCATCAAATATTATTTTCCTTTTGATTTTTTAAAATCATTTAGAAGTGTTAAAACTACCTTACCTCACAGGCCACACAAAAATAGGTGGATGCCCAAGAAAGAAAAGCCCAAGACTAGATGGCTTCACAGATTAATTCTACCAATAATTTAAAGAAGAATTAACACCAGTCTTTCTCGAACTCCTCTGAAAAACAGAATAGCATGAGGCCAGAATTATCCTGATACCAAAGTTCAACAAACACAACACAAGAAAAGTCATCCCTCCAAAATATTACATGTAAAATAAAAAAAAAATTAAAATAGGTGGAAGGCTAAATTTGACCCATGAGTCACAGTTGCCAGTCATAGTTGCCAACCTCCCGTCCAGATGCTGTAGGACGTGTAAAGGAAATGGAATACATCATCCTTGCTCTTTAGAACTTTTTAGCTTTACAGGGATATCAATTATTATTCATAAAGGTAGTTGAATAACCACAAAATAATATAAACATGAATAGACATTAAAGCAATAAAAATGGGGCAGAGATATGTTGAGTGGGAAGGACATGAAAAGATCATTCATGAAGGTATGGTTGATCTCTGAAGACTGGAAGAGATAGATTTATTTGTTCATTTAATCATTTGTTTGATTAGGGGATTACATTTTGAGTTTGGGAATCAAACAGAGACAGGTTGAAAATGGCAGAGAGAAGAGATAGTTTATGGCTATACAAAAAACATAGAGGTAAGAATGAAAGAATGAATAAGGAGAATAGGGGTAAAAGAGATGAGAGAGAGAAAGAGAGAGTGAGGGAGTGCAATATGGTGATGAGAGATAATAGCTCAGTGGTAGTAAATTAGGTAATGAAAGGTTTTGAAGGTCAGTGGAGAATGGTTAACCATGGATTGAAAGTTAGAGGAGAGCTCTGGACCCCCAGCCCCACAGCCAGCCACCCCAGAACCCCCCAGGTCCTGAAGCCAGTGACTCCAGGACCTGGCCCCACACATTAGTGGGCTGGCACCAGCCCCAGGACCCCTTAGATCACATAGCCAAACTTGCCAGGACCCAGCTCCCCCATCCCCCAGCAGCAGGCTGACAGCCACCACACAAGAAAAGACCTGGAAGCCAGCTGGACCAGGGTCCAGCCCTACCTACAAGTGAATCTATAGTAGTCAGCCCTGCAACAACAAAAGTATGTACAGCCCACATAGGGGTCACACCTAGAGCATAAAGAGGGAAGTGTGCTACTGAGTCCCATAGGATGTCTCCTACATAAGGCCACTTCTGCAAGGTCAGGAAATATAACTGACATACCTACTACATAGAAACAAACATAGAGAATTAGGCAAGGCGAGGAGATAGTGGAACAAGTTCTAAATGAAGGAACAAGACAAAACCCAGAAGAAGAACTAAGGGAAGTGGAGATAAGAAATCTAACTGATAAAGAGTTCAAGGCAATGATCATAAATATGCACAATGAACTTGGGAGAAGAATGAATAAACACAGTGAGAATTTTAACAAAGAGTTAGAAAATATAAAGAAGAACCAAACAGAGCTAGAGAATACAATAACTGAAATTAAAAATACACTATAAGGGGCTTCCCTGGTGGTGTAGTCATTGAGAGTCCGCCTGCTGATGCGGGGGACACGGGTTCATGCCCCAGTCTGGGAGGATCCCACATGCCGTTGAGCGGCTGGGCCCGTGAGCCGTGGCCGCTGAGCTTGCGCGTCCGGAGCCTGTGCTCCACAACGGGAGAGGCCACAGTGGTGAGAGGCCCACATACCGCAAAAAAAAAAAAAAACCCAAAACAAACAAACAAACAAACAAAAATACACTATAAGGAATCAGTAGTAGATTAGATGATACAGAGGAATGGATCAGCAAATTAGAAGACAGAGTAGTGGAAATCACCCAAGGTGAAAGAAAAAAGAATTAAAAAAAATGATGATAGTTTAAGAGACCTCTGAGACAACATCAAGCACACTAACATTTGCATTATATGTGTCCCAGATGAAGAAGAGAGAGAGAAAGGGGAAGAGAACTTACTTAAAGAAAAAATAGCTGAAAACTTCCCTAATCTGGGAAAGGAAACACACGTCCAGGTCCTGGAAGCATAGAGAGTCCCAAACAAGATGAACACAAAGAGTTTCATACCAAGACACATAATAATTAAAATGGCAGGAATTAAAGTTAAAGAGAGAATCTTAAAAGCAGCAAGAGAAAAGAAACTAGTTATGTACAAGGGAACTCTTATAAGACAATGAGATGACTTTTCAGCAGAAACTTTGTAGGCTAGAAGAGAGTTGCACAATATTTTCAAAGTGATTAAAAGGAAAAAATCTACAACCAAGAATACTGTACCTGGAAAGGCTATTATTCAGATTTGAAGGAGAGATAAAGAGTGTTCCAGAAAAGCAAAACTAAAAGAGTTCAGCAACACTAAACTGGCTCTACAAGAAATTTTAAAGGGACTTCTCTAAGGGGAAAGAAAAGAACAGAACCAGAAATATGAAAATTATAAAAGAAAAAAATCTCATCAGCAAAGGTAAATATACAGTGAAGGTAGTAGATCAACAAAATATAAAGCTTGTAGGAAGTTTAAAAGAAAAAAGTACTAAAATCATCTATATCCCCAATAAGTAGTTAAGGGATACATAAAACAAAAAGATGTAAAATATGAAATCAAAGACATTAAATGTGGTGGGGGGAGTAAAAATTCAGTGTCATTAAGATGCATTCAAACTTAAGAGATCATCAACTGAAAATAATCATATATACATATGTATGTGCGTATGCATTTATATGTGTGTTTATATATATATATGGTTATGGTAACCACACACACAAAATCTATAATAGGTACACAGACATAAAAAAGAAAGGAATCCAAACATAACACTAAAGATAGTCATCAAATCACAAGGGAAGAGAGCAAAAGAAAAAAGGAAAAAAGAGAACTACAAAAACAACCTGATAACTATTCACAAATTGGCAATAATTACATACCTATCAATAATTACTTTAAATGTAAATGGACTAGATGCTCCAATTAACAGACAGAAAGTGGCTGAATAAATACAAAAGCAAGACCCATATATGTGCTGCCTACAAGAGACTCACTTCAGATCTAAAGGCACGTACAGACTGAAAGTAAGGGGATGGAAAAATGTATGCAAGTGGAAATGAAAGGAAAGCTTGGGTAGCAATACTTATACAAAATACACTTTAAAACAAATTGTGACAAGAGACAAAGAACACTACTTAATGATCAAAGGTTCAATACAACAAGAACACATAACAATTATAAGTGTATATGCACCCAGTTGAGAGACCTATAAGATAGAGGAGGAGTAAGACGTAGAGATCACCTTCCTCCCCACAAATACATCAAGAATACATCTATATGTGGAACAGTGCCTACAGAACAACTACTGAATGCTGGTAGGAGACCTCAGACTTCCAAAAAGGCAAGAAAACCCCCACATAACTGGGTAGTGCAAAAGAAAAAAAAAAGAGACAAAGGAATCAGGATGGGACCTGCCCCTCTGGGAGGGAGCTGTGAAGGAGGAAAAGTTTTCACACACTAGGAAATCCCCTCACTGGCAGGGATTGGGTGGGGGAGCTGTGGAGCCTCAGAGAAGAGGACAGCAACAGAGGTACGGAGGGCAGAGTGGAGAGATTCCGATAAGGAGGATCAGTGTCAACCAGCACTCACCAGCCTGAGGCACTTGTCTGCTCACTCGCCAGGGTGGGTGGAGGTTGGGTGCTGCGGCTTGGGCTTCGGAGGTGAGACCCCAGGGAGAGGACTGGGGTTGGTTGCATGAGGACAGCCAGGGGGGGCTAGTGCACCACAGTTAGCTTGGAGGGAGTCCAGGAAAAAGAGACCTTTGTTGTGGGGTGCTCAAGGGGCAGCCCACCATGAGAGTTTCCCACTCTGTGCTCTCACAGATGTCAGGACAATGTCCACGTGAGTGCAAGTGCAAGCTCTGGCTGTTATCTTGGATTCCAGAGGCTGCCACCACTGCTGCCAAGGGTCCTATGTGCAAGGCAGGTCACTGCCCACACCTTCCCAGCAGGCTGTGCAGCCACCACTGCTGAGGGTCCAGCGAACCAGGGGCAACTTCCTTAGGAGAATGCATGGTGCACCTAGGGCTCCTGCAACTTCATGCTGGCCTCTGCTGCTGCAGGCACTCTCTGCACATCCGAATTGTGACTGCTGTATCCCTCCCTCCCCCCAGCCTGAGTGAGCAAGTGAGCCCTAATCAGCAGCTGCTTTAAACCTCTCTTGCCTGGTGGGGGGGGGAACAGACGCCTGAGGGCAGCCCACAGGCAGAGGCAGGGCCAAAACCAAAGCTAAACTCCAGGGGCTGTGTGACCTAGGAAGAGAAAGGGAAATATCCCCATTCAGCTGCAAGTGCAGCAGATTAAATCCCTACTATTGGCTGGGTAAACCCTGCATCTGTGAAATACCTGAATAGAACAGTGTTACCACAATTGAGGCTGTGGATTTTGGGGGCAACTGTGGACTTTTGGGGCAAGTACATGCAGGAGTCAGGCCAGATCAGAGTCTGAGCTGGCCCCACAGTGCCCACAGCAGGGTCAGAGACCTACCTAGAGGTGTTGGAGGACTTGCTGGGCAGGCAGAGATTGGCCGTGGCTCACTGTGGGCAAAGGACACTGACAGCTAAGGCCACAGGAAAATATGACTACTTTTTTTTTTTTTTGGTTCTGCTGTTCTTTATTTTTCTTTTAACTTTACTTTTTTATTTTCTTTTTCTTTTCTTTTCTTTTTATGCTTTTATTTTTAATATTTTATTTTATTTATTTTTTCCTAGTTCTACTATACTTTTTGTTATATTGTGTTTTTTCCTTGTGTTTGTTTTTTTCCTTTGTTTTGCTTTATTTTCATTTTATTTTTAACTATTTTTTTCTATTTTTCTATTTTTACTTTACTACTTTGTTGTTTTGTATTTTTTCCTTTTGTTTTCATCTTTCTTTTGTCTTTACATTTTTAAAGTCATTTTTGTGTGTTTGTTTTATGCTTTCATTGCCTTTTTTAAGATTGATTCCGCATTTGATTTGTTTCTGGTTTTATGTTTTTGTTAGTTTAGTTTTTAGTGTTTGTTTCTATTCTTGGGTTTGTTTACTGGTTTGGTTGCTCTCTTCTTCTTTGCTTTCCCTTTTTGTTTTTTTGTCTTTTTGATTTTCGTGAGTATGTGTGTCTGTTTCTTTGTGTGATTTTGTCTGTTTAGTTTTTCGTTTACCATTTGTGTTGGGGTTTTGTCTGTTCATTTCAGTATTTGGAGTTTTTTGTTGTTGTTTCTTTGTTTTGTTTTTTCTTCCTTTTCTTCTGCACCGAGTGGCTGGCAGGGTCTTGGTGCTTTGCCTGTGGGTCGGGCCTGAGCCTCCGAGGTGGAAGAGCTGAACTCAGGACATCAGATCACCAGAGAACCCCTGGACCCATGGAATATTAATCAGTGAGAGCTCTCCCAGAGTTCTCCATCTCAACACTAAGACCTGGCTCCACCCAACAGCCAGCAAGCTCCATGTTGGACACCTCACGCCAAACAACTAGTAAGACAGGAACACAACCCCACCCTTTAGCAAACAGACTGCCTAAGTCATACTAAGCTCACAGACACCCCAAAACACACTACCCATCAGAGGGACAAGATCCAGCTCCACCTGCCAGAACACAGGCACCAGTCCTCCTACTAGGAAGCCTACACAAGCAATTGGACCAACCTCGCCCACTGGGGACAGACAAAAGAAGTAAGAGGAACTATGACCCAGCAGCCTGTGGAAAGGAGACCCTCAAAACATTAAGTTAAACAAAATGAGAAGACAGAGAAATATGCAGCAGATGAAGGAGCAGGGTAAAAACACACCAGACCAAACAAATGAAAAGGAGATAGGCAGTCTACCAGAAAAAGAATTCACAGTAATGATAGTAAAGATGATCCAAAATCTCAGAAATAGAATGGAGAAAATACAAGAAACGTTTAACAAGGACCTAGAAGAGCTAAAGAACAAACAAACAATGATGAACAGCACAATAAATGAAATTAAAAACACTCTAGAAGGAATCAATAGCAGAAAAATTGAGGCAGAAGAATGGATAAGTGAGCTGGAAGGTAGAATGGTGGAAATAACTGCCACAGAGCAGAATAAAGAAAAAAGAATGAAAAGAATTGGGGACAGTCTCAGAGACCTCTGTGACAAGATTAAACACACCAACATTCGAATTATAGGGGTCACAGAAGAAGAAGAGAAAGGGTCTGACAAAATATTTTAAGAGATTGTAGCCCAAAACTTCCTTAACATAGGAAAGAAAATTGTCAATCAAATCCAGGAAGTACAGAGAGTCCCATACAGGATAAACCCAAAAAGAAACATGCAAAGACACATGTTAATCAAACTATTAAAAACTAAATAAGAGAAAAAATATTCAAAGAAGCAAGGGAAAAGCAACAAATAAGATACAAGGGAATCCAAGGTTATCAGCTGATTTTTCAGCAGAAATTCTGTAGGCCAGAAGGGAGTGGCAGGATATATTTTAAATGATGAAAGGGTAAAACTTACAACTAAGATTACTCTACCTAGCAAGCATCTCATTCAGATTTGACAGAGAAATCAAAAGCTTTACAGAAACACAGAAGCTAAGTGAATTCAGCACCACCAAACCACCTCTACAAACAAATGCCAAAGGAACTTCTCTAAGTGGGAAACACAGAGAAGAAAAGGACCTACAAAAACAAACCCAAAACAATTAAGAAAATGGTAGTAGGAACATACATATCAATAATTACCTTAAACGTGAATGGATTAAATGCTCCAACCAAAAGGCACAGACTGGCTGAATGGATACAAAAACAAGACCCATATATATGCTGTCTACAAGAGACCCACTTCAGACCTAAGGATGCATACAGACTGAAAGTGAGGGGATGGAAAAAGATATTCCATGCAAATGGAAATGAAAACAAAGCTGATGTAGTGATACTCATATCAGACAAAATAGACTTTAAAATAAAGACTATTATAAAAGACAAGGAAGGACCCTACATAATGGTCAAGGGATCAATACAAGAAGATATAACAATGGTAAATATTTATGCACCCAACATAGGAGCACCTCAATACATAAGGCAAATGCTAACAGCTATAAAAGAGGAAATCGATAGTAACACAGTCATAATAGGGGAGTTTAACATCCCACTTACACCAATGGACAGATCACCCAAACAGAAAATAAATGAGAAAACACAAGCTTTAAATGGCACATTGGACTACATCGACTTAATTGATATTTATAGGACATTCTATCCAAAAACAACAGAATACACTTCTCAAGTGCACATGGAACATTCTCCAGGGTAGATCACATCTTGGATCACAAATTAAGCTTTGGTAAATTTAAGAAAATTCAAATCGTATCAAGCATCTTTTCCAACCATACTGCTATGAGACCAGATACCAATTATAGAGAAAAAAACTGTAAAAATATACAAACACTTGGAGGGTAAACAACATGCTACTAAATAACCAAGAGATCAATGAAGAAATCAAAGAGGAAATCAAAAAATACCTAGAAACAAATGACAATGAAAGTACGATGACACAAAACCTATGGGATGTAGCAAAAGCACTTCTAAGAAGGAAGTTTATAGCAATACAATCCTACCTCAAAAAACAAGAAACATCTCAAATAAGCAACTTAACCTTACACCTAAAGCAATTAGAGAAAGAAGAGCAAAAACACCCCAAAGTTAGGAGAAGGAAAGAAATTATAAAGATCAGATCAGAAATTAATGGAAAAGAAATGAAGGAAACAATAGCAAAGATCAACAAAATTATAAGCTGGTCCTTTGAGAAGATAAATGAAATTGATAAACCATGAATCAGACTCCTCAAGAAAAACAAGAAGAAGACTCAAATCAAACGAATTAGAAACGAAAAAGGAGAAATAACAATGGACACCGCAGAAATACAAAGGATCATGAGAGACTACTACAAGCAACTATATGCCAATAAAATGGACAACCTTGCAGAAGTGGAAAAATACTTAGAAAAGTAAACGTTCCAAGACTGAACCAGGAAGAAACAGAAAATATGAACAGACTAATCACAAGCACTGAATTGAAACTGTGATTAAAAATCTTCCAACAAACAAAAGCCCAGGACCAGATGGCTTCACAGGCAAATTCTATCAACCATTTAGAGAAGCACTAACAACTACTCCTCGCAAACTCTTCCAAAATATAGCAGAGGGAGGAACACTCCCAAGCTCATTCTACAAGGCCACCATCACCCTGATACCAAAACCAGACAAAGATGTCACGAAAAAAGAAAATTATAGGCCAAAATCACTGATGAAAATAGGTGAAATAATCCTCAACAAAATACTAGCAAAGAGAATCCAAAAGCACATTAAAGGAGTCATACACCATGATCAAGTGGGGTTTAACCCAGGAATGCAAGGATTCTTCAATATATGCAAATCAATCAATGTGATAAAACATAGTAACAAATTGAAGGAGAAAAACCATATGATCATCTCAAGAGATGCAGAAAAATCTTTGAGGAAATACAACATCCATTTATGATAAAAAAAAAAAACTCTCTAGAAAGTGGGCATAGAGTGAACCCACCTCAACATAATAGAGGCCATATATGACAAGTCCACAGCAAGCATCATTCTCAATGATGAAAAACTGAAAGGATTTCCTCTAAGATCAGGAACAAGACAAGGTTGCTCACTCTCACCACTATTATTCAACAAAGTTTTGGAAGTTTTAGCCATGGCAATCAGAGAAGAGAAAGAAATAAAAGGACTCCAAGTTGGAAAAGAAGTAAAACTGTCACTGTTTGTTGACCACTTGGTACTATACATAGAAAATCCTAAAGATGCCACCAGAAAACTACTAGAACTAATCAATCAATATGGTAAAGTAGCAGAATACAAAATTAATGCACAGTAGTCTCTTGCATTCCTATGTACTAACGATGAAAAATCAGAAAGAGAAATTAAGAAACACTCCCATTTACCATTGCAAATAAAGAACAAAATACCTAGGAATAAACCTACCTAAGGAAGCCAAGTACCTGTGTGGAGAAATCTATAAGACACTGATGAAAGAAATTAAAGACAATACAAACAGATGGAGATATATACCATGTTCTTGGATTGGAAGAATCAACATTTTGAAAATGACTATACTATCCAAAGCAATCTACAGATTCAGTGCAATCCCTATCAAATTACCAATGGCACTTTTTGCAGAATTAGAATAAAAATTTTACAGTTTGTATGGGACAGAAGACCCCAAATAGTCAAAGCAATCTTGAGAAAGAAAAACACATCTGGAGGAATCAGGCTCCCTGACTTCAGACTATACTACAAATCTACAGTAATCAAGACAGTATGGTACTGGCACAAAAACAGAAGTATAGATAAATGGAACAGGATAGAAAGTCCAGAGGTAAACCCATGCACCTATGGTCATCTTACCTTTGACAATGGAGGCAAGAATATACAATGGAGAAAAGACAGTCTCTTCAATAAGTGGTGCTGGGGAAACCTGGACAGCTACATGTAAAAGAATGAAATTAGAACACTCCCAAACACCACACACAAAAATAAACTCAAAATGGATTAAAGACCTAAATGTAAGGCCAGAGACTATAAAACCCTTAGAGAAAACATAGGCAGAACACTCTATGACATAAATCACAGCAAGACCCTTTTTGACCTACCTCCTAGAATAATGGAAATAAAAACAAAAATAAACAAATGGGACCTAATGAACCTTAGAATCTTTTGCACAGGAAAGGAAACCATAAACCAGATGAGAAAACAACCCTCAGAATAGGAGAAAATATTTGCAAATGAAGCAACTGACAAAGGATTAGTCTCCAAATTTTACAAGCAGCACATGCAGTTCAATAACAAAAAAACAAACAACCCAATCCAAAAATGGGTGGAAGACCTAAAGGGACATTTCTCCAAAGAAGACATACAGTTAGTCAACAAACACATGAAAAGGTGCTCAACAGCACTAATCATTAGAGAAATGGAAATCAAAACCTCAATGAATTATCACCTCACACCAGTCAGAATGGCCATCATCAAAAAATCTAGAAGCAATAAATGCTGGAGAGGCTGTGGAGAAAATTGAACCCTCCAGCACTGTTGGTGGGAATGTAAATTGATACAACCACTATGGAGAACAGTATGGAGATTCCTCACGAAACTAAACATGCAACTACCATATAACCCAGCAATCCCACTGCTGGACATACACCCTGAGAAAAACATAATTCAAAAAGATACATGTACCACAGTGTTAATTGATGAACTATTTACAATAGCCAGGACATGGAAGCAACCTAAGAGTCCAACAACAGATGAATGGATAAAGAAGATGTGGCACATATATACAATGAAGTATTACTCAGCCATAAAAAGGAACAAAACTGAGTTATTTGTAGTGAGGTGGATGGACCTAGAGTCTGTCATGTCATACAGAGTGAAGTAAGTCAGATAGAGAAAAACAAATACCGTATGCTAATACATATATATGCAATCTAGAAAAATGGTACTGATGAACCTAGTGGTAGGGCAGGAATAAAGATGCAGGTGTGGAGAATGGACTTGAGGACACGGCAGGGGTGGGGGAATGGGAGGCTGGGACATAGTGAGAGTAGCATTGACAGATATACACTACCAAATGTAAAATAGATAGCTAGTGGGAAGCTGCTGCAAAGCACAGGGAGATCAGCTTAGTGTTTTGTAATGACTTAGAGTGGTGGGAGAGGGAGCATGAGAGTGAGGCTAAAAAGGGAGGGGTTATGGGGATATATGTATTCATATGCATATAGCTGATTCAATTTGTTGTACAGCAGAAACTAACACAACATAGTGGCAATTATACTCCAATAAAGATGTATAAAAAATGTATATGTATCCTACATGGGAGAAGCTAAATACATAAAGCAAATATTAGCAAAAATAAAGGGAGAAATTGACAGTTACACAATAATAATAGGAGACTTTAACCACCCTTTTCACCAACTGACAGATCATCTAGACAGAGAATTAGGAAACCGTGGTCTTAAATGGCACATTAGATCAGACAGACTTAATAGTTATATATAGGACATTCCATCCAAAAGCAACAGAATACCCATTTTTTCTCAAGAGCACATGGAACATTCTCTAGGATAGATCACATACTAGGTCACAAAACAAATCTCAATAAATTTAAGAAGATGGAAGTCATATCAATCTTTTCCAACCACAGTGGTATGAAACTAGAAATTGGCTACAAGAAAAAAACTGAAAAAAAGTACAAACATGTGGAGGCTTAGATATGCTGCTAAGAAACTAGTGGGTCAGTGAAAAAAATCAAAGAGAAAATCAAAATATACCTTGAAACAAATGAAGGTGGAAACACAATGATCTGAAATCTATGAGATGCAACAAAAGCAGTTCAAAGAGGGACGTTTACAGTGATACAAACCCACCTTAGGAAACAAGAAAAATCTCAAAGAAACAATTTAATTTTACACCTATAGGAACTACAAAGAAAAGAACAAACAAAATTCAAAGTCAGTAGAAGAAAAGAAATAATAAGAGCAGAAATGAATAAAATAGACTAAAAAATGAAGATCAATAAAATTAAGAGCTTGTTCTTTGAAAACATAATCAAAATTAATAAAACTTTAGGCAGACTCTTCAAGAAAAAAAGAAAGAGGGCCCAAATCAACAGAATCAGAAGTGAAAGAGAAGTTACAACCAATACCACAGAAATACAAACGATCATAAGAGATTACTATAAACAATTTTACACTAATAAAATGGACAACCTGGAAGAAATGAATAAATTCCTAGAAATGAACAGTTTCTTAAGACTGAAACAGGAAGATATAGAAAATATAAGCAGACCAATTACCAGTAATGAAATTAAATCAGGAATAAAAATACTACCAATAACAAAAGCAAAGGACCAAACAGCTTCACAGTTTAATTCCACCAAAGATTTAAAGAAGAATTGCCACTTCTCCTTCTCAAACTATTCCAAAAAAATTGGAAGGCCAGCATCATTCTGATATCCAAACCAAAGACACCACAAAAAAAAATTACAGGCCAATGTCACTGAAGAACATAGATGCAGAAATCCTCAACAAAATATTAGCAAATCAAATTCAACAATACAGTAAAAGGATTATACCATTTGATCAAATGGCATTTATCCCAGGGATGCAAGGGTGGTATATCTGCAAATCAATATGATACAGTACATTAACAAATTGAAGAATAAAAATAATATGATCATTTCAATAGATACAGAAAGAGCTCTGACAAAATTCAACATCAAGTTATGATAAAAACTCTCAAAAAATTTGGTATAGATTGATCATACCTCAACATAATAAAGACCATGTATTTACAACCAATATCATACTCAGTGGTGGAAAGCTGAAAGCATTTCCTCTAAAATCAGGAACAAGACAAAGATGCCCACTCTTGCCACTTCTATTCAGCATAATACTGGAAGTCCAAGCCATAGAATCAGACAAGAAAAAGAAATTAAAAGCATCAAAATTGGAAAGAAAAAAAGTAAAACTGTCACTGTTTGCAGATGACATTATACTATACATAGAAAATCCTGAAGACACCACCAAAAAACTATTAGAACAAATAAATAAATTCACTAAAGTTGCAGGATACAATATTAATATACAGAAATCTGTTGTGCTCCTATACACTAACAAAGAATGAGGAAAACAAACCCCACTACAGTTGAATCAAAAACATAAAATACCTTGGAATAAAACTAACCAAAGAAGTAAAAGATCTGTACTTGGAAAACTATAAGACATTGATGAAAGAAACCGAAAATGACACAAACAAATGGAAAGATCTACCGTGCTCATGAATTGGAAGAATTAATATTGTTAAAATGACTATACTCTCCAAGGTAATCTTCAGATTCAATGCAATCCCTATCAAAATACCAATGGCATTTTCTACAGAACTAGAACAAATAATTTTTAAATTCATATGAAAACACGAAAGACCTCAAACAGCAAAAACAATCTTGAGAAAGAAGAGTAGTCCTGGAGGAATCACACTCTCTGACTTCAGACTATACTACAAAGCTACAGTAATCAGAACAGTATGCTACTTGCACAAAATAGACACATAGATCAATGGAATGGAATAGAGAGCCAGAAACAAACCCACACTTATATGTCAATTAATGTATGACAAAGGAGGCAAAAATATACAATGGGAAAAGACAGCCTCTTCAATCATGGTGATGGGAAAACTGGACAGCTACATGCAAAAGAATCAAACTGGACAACTTTCTCACACTATATACAAAAATAAACTCAAAATGGATTAAAGACTTAATTGTAAGACCTAAAATCATGAAACTCCTCAAGAAAACATATCTTTATGTTCTTTGACATCTGTCTTAGCAATATATATGTATTTTTTGTATCTGCCTCCTCAGGCAAGGGAAGCAAAAGCAAAAAACGAACAAATAGGACTACATCAAACTAAAAAGCTTTAGCACTGAGAAGGAAATGATCAACAAAACAAAAAGGCCACCTACTGAATGGGAGAAGATATTTGGAAATGATAAATCTGATAAGGGGTTAATATCCAAAATATTCAAACAACTCAACATCAAAAAATCAAACAATTCAATTAAAAAATGGGCATAATACCTGAATAGACATTTTTCCAAAGAAGACATACAGATGACCACAGATACATGAAAAATGCTCAACATCACTAATTATCAGGGAAATGCAAATCAAAACCACAATGAGATATCACCTCACACCTTTTAGAAGGATTATCATCAAAAAGACAACAAACAAATATCAGTGAGGATGTGGAGAAAAGGGAAGTTTCATGCATTGTTGGTGGAAATGTAAATTGGTGCAGCTACTATGGAAAACAGTATAGCAGTTCCTCGAAAAATTAAAAATAGACTACCATACCATTCAGCACTTCCACTTCTGGGTATTTTCCCAAAGAAAATAAAAACACTAATTCTAAAACATATATGCACCCCTATCTTCATTGCAGCATTATCTGCAATAGCCAAAATATGGAAGCAACCTAAGTGGCCATCGATAGATGAATGGATAAAAAGATGTGTTATGTATATACAATGGACTATTACTCGGCCATGAAAGGAACGAAATCTTGCCATTTGTGACAATATGGATGGACCTAGAGGGTATTATGCTAAGTGAAAGAAGTCAGACAGAAAAAAACAAGTATTACGTGATTTCACTTATATGTGGAATCTAATAAACAAGACAAATAAACATAACAAAACAGGAATATATTCATAGATACAGAGAACAAACTGTACATGTATACATAGATATGGGGGTGGTGGAGGAATGAATGAAATAGGTGAGGGAGAATAAGAATTTCAAACTTCCATTTATGAAATAAATAAGTCACGGGGATGTAATGAACAGCATAGGGAATATAGTCAAAAATATTGTAAAAACTTTGTAAGGTGACAGATGGTTACTAGACTTATTGTGGTGACCATTTTGTAATGTATAAAAATATTGAATCACAGACACAGATACACAAACACACACAGACACACACACAAGAGAACTGGTTTGATCCTCAAACAGTCTGCATAATCTAATGTTTTGGAAAAGATATTTTGTTTTCTGTTCTGGGACACTATCCTTACTTTTTACTTTTGGTGAGAAAAAATTGTCAAAGCCCCAAAGAAGGAGAAAAGTACTGAATGCCTAGGTTCAGGAAAAACAAAGAAAGGAAAAAAAAATTTTAATTAGAGGACAATTTAAGTGTTTCTTTTGAATTTGAGCTGCACATATTCCTATTTATTTCTATCTTGTTTTTATTTCTTATATATTTATTATTTACCTTTCTTATGACTAAAAAGATCCCCACAATGGACTTGAGAGTGCTTCGTGTACTTTCTTTATTTGGGGATTATTCTGAGCTGGTCTCTACATCCAGATATTTGTCTAGCCAAGTGGCCCATTATCTCTTGCAAAAGGATTTAGATTAATTGCAATAATTATTTGGGGTATGCTAAACTGAACATATTCTTTTGAATATGACTAGATGAGTTTTTTCCCAATTTATATATTGTCAACACATCAGGAATATCATATTTACAATTCTAAATATTTCTATGAGTCACAAAAAAGACCACCCAATCTCACCCCAGGGTGCTCTATTTATGCCTTCTTTCCAGCTAGAAAAATCTATCCTTTCAATTGCTGTTTTGAGCCTGGTTTCTGTTTAGTAAGGTACTTTACCCTCAGTCCAAGATCTGAGCTAATGATCTCTGAGATGTTACCAAAACCTTTCTGGAATTCCAAGTATATAATATCAATCTTTCCATGGTTAGTATGGAAATTATATCCTAGAAAAACTCAGTCACCTATTTCAGTATGACCTATCCCTTATAAAACTAAATTGGTCATTTTTCATAAACGTAAGCTTTTAAAATTGTTCCCTTACTAAATTGTTGGTAATTGTATTCATTAATATTCTTACCATGACCAACAGTACAATTAATATGAAACCAAGGCAGAATATCAAGATGGCACTTGTGTAGCAGGAAAACCACTGGACTCGAAACCTGGGCACCTGGGATTAAAATAGACTGCATTTACTCTCTGACCTTGTTCAATCACATTACCTTTCTGAACCTCAGTTTCCTCACATGTAATATGCAGGTAATAACACTTACCTTAACAGGGTCCTTGTTAAGATTTAATGAAATAATTTTATAGAGTTAGTAAGTTGCTGCAAAATTGTAATTTTCCTTTTTCTCTTTTAGCAAGTTTCCTCTTTGAAATTGATAGTGACTAGCAGATATTTAAAGATATGGAAACAAAGGATAGAGAGAGAATTCACAAACTGGATTCTCAGTCCCAGATATTTACAAATTAAATGGATTTGACTATTTTAATTTATTCACTAAAAATACAGAAAAAAGTACAAATAATCATTGGAAGCAAGTTATGGTAGTATAATTATAGTACAAACAGGTCTAGGAGTGGGAGGGAGCACCCAGTAGGGAAATCAGTTCAGCTCCCCGGTACATCTAATTTTCTCTTGGGAAATAGTCATCTCTCAAAATCTCTCTCATATTATCGATGTAGTATTAAGATTCTGGTTAACTTGGATGATCCTGAATTCTGAGTAATTAGAATTCTGAATTAAAATATTTACTTCTCTTCAATTTACAGGACATCTCAACTACTTATTTACCCCAATGACTGTCACCAATCAACCTCTTAGTCTGATGAACTTCTTTATTATTTCAGTTGATGAAGCACCTTCTTCTGACATTAAGACTTGGGTCCATCTATTGTCAGAAATCATAGTATACATCCTGACCTGACAGGTTAGACATTTGGCTATGGCAGTTTAGAGTTGGAGGAAGAGGAATGGCTGTTTTCTCAAATCTACCCAAATTCTTTAGGGTGATTATCCTTCTGATGTTAGGATGAGAATCAAGACAGAGGAAAAAAAATCAACTTTTTACATCCCTGTTTGGATGAGATGGCTAGAGCCAAAGACTCAGTCCCAAGCAATCCCCCTAGGCATTAGTGGTCACTTTGGAGACTTGCTGACCCTCATCTGGAGGCTCTATGACATTCCAGAGTGCACAGCCTTCTCTGTATATTATCATGGTCCCTAATAAAACTGCAGACCTCAACCATCGATGGTCCCAACTCTGGTGCCTGCAGGTAAATATTTAGCAACTTGCTCTCTAGAAGAAAAAAAGCCATTATTTGCAGTGAATGCCCATCTCTGTAGTGTAAATACTCCCATTATCAACCAGAAGTAACTGAAAGTGGGTTTGGAAAGAGATGCACGCACCCCAGTAAACTGGCGGGGGGGGAAGTACATTAATAACTTTGTAATAACCACTTGTATTTAAGTGCAGCTCTCATCTGGAAAGACTGTAAGTGATATATCAAACACAATAGTTGTAAATGAGATTGTGTCACTTAGCTATTGAGAAGTTCTCAGTGGCTCCCCTTTGCCACAGGAAACATTTCAGAGCAGATGAGTGAACTTGGCATCTCCCTACCACCTCTATACCCTTTCCAACCTCATCTCCCATTGCTCTTTCACCTTCAACCTGTACTAAAAATGTACAGACATATCCATAATATCTAAATGCTCCATATATTTTCATAACTCATTCCCCAGGTGAAGACCAATCATGAGTTCACACTCACAATCAACAAATGCTCCCAGGACATTTAGGAAATATTTTCTACTCTTTTAAATTTTAGTTCATCTAGTCCTTGTTACTTCTACAGCTCTCTGGAACTTTTAAAAATATGAAATGTATCAGGCTTTTTTGATTATTGAAGCTGTTGTAACCTACTACCTGATTTCTGGAAGAAGAAGCAGGAAAAGGACATTTAACATTGAAAATATTAAGGGCATGATCTCAGAATAGAGATAGTCTTTCCAAAGAAAAAGGAAATGGATTCTTTTGTACTGACATGCATTTTATGTTATCTTTATCTCATTTCAAAGTGTTCAAGTAAAAACTTTATCACCAACCATGGGTCCTTGTACTGGGGCTTAATTGTTCTAATAGAAACAAAAAAAATCATTGACAGAAGGAAGGTCAGTTCTGTGATATGTCATAAGCTCAACAAATATTTGTGAAGTTGGATATATGGATGAATAGTTATGAACAAGGTACTACAAAAATAATCTGAGGCCCTAGTTTTGAAGTTCAGTCATTCACTAAGCAAAGATGGCATTACAAATACTGGAAGCTGCCTATGAAAGGACACGGAGTCATGAAAATATATGGGAGCAAATCTTTGCTTGGAAAAAGAGAAAACAGCAGGATTTTAGTAGTCTTACAAGACTAGAATAACAAATTGAAAATCAGAACTTTCAAACACATGATCACTTTTCCTCACAGAATATTTGCTGAGTTCTGGGGCTACATGAAATGCTGGTGTGTTGGAGTTCCAGAGAAAGAGAAAAAAAGAAAAGAGAGACGGAGATAGGCTATCTATCTCTATCTCTGTATATATGCATATGGATATGTATATCTATCTATCTTATCATATACATCTATATATACAGATAATGTACATATATATATATATATATAATTGGAATTTATAAAAAAAGAGTCAATTGGACATTTTAAAGAGGCATTTCCTAAAATGAAGGGTTCATTCCATTTCAAAGACAGCATATCTCTAAATTTGATTGCACCCCACAAATCTTCAAAATATTTTTTAAATTAGCAAAACTAACATTAAAATAAATGATAATCATAGTGAGAAGTGTTAACATACTTGTGTCAATAGCTGATAGACTGAGCAACCAAAAAACTCAGAATGATATAAAAAATCTGAGCATAATTAACAAACTTGGATTATTTGATAAATATGAAACACTGCAACCTAAAATAATATTTTTTTCCAGGTGTACATAAAATACTTACCAAAATTAACTACATGTTAGGCCATTAAGCAACTTTTGATAAATTTTTAAAAATTAATTAATGTATTTATTTATTTATATTTTTGGCTGAGTTGGGTTTTTGTTGCTGTGCACGGGCTTTATCTAGTTGTGGCAAACGGGTGCTACTCTTCATTGCGGCACATGGGCTTCTCATTGCAGTGGCTTCTTGTTGCAGGTCGTGGGCTGTAGGAGTGTGGGCTTCAGTAGTTGTGGCACGCAGGCTCAGTAGTTGTGGCTCACGGGCTCTAGAGTGCAGGCTCAGTAGTTGTAGTGCATGGGCTTAGTTGCTCCATGGCATGTGAGATCTTCTCAGACCAGGGCTTGAACCCATGTCCCCTGCATTGGCAGGTGGATTCTTAACCACTGTGCCACCAGGGAAGTCCTGATAAATTTCAAAGGATTGAAATTTTTTAGAATATCCTTTGACCACAGTGGAATCAAGAAAAAATCAGTAACAAAAGATGATTAGAAAAAAAATCACTACCAGGAGATTAAAAAACAGATGTGTAAATAATGCATGTATCAAAGAAGAAATCATATGGAAAATTAAAATATTTTGGACTGGATGATGATGAAGATATGACATATCAAAACTTGTGGCGTGCAGCTAAAGCACTACCTAAAGGGAGGATATTTTATACTTCTAAATGGAGAAAATGAACAAAGTCAGGAAATCAATGATTTAAACCTCTATCTCAAAAAATGAGTAAAGAGGAGTAGAGAGCCCATCAAGTCAAACTTAAGAAGAGTAAATGGAAATAAATAATAAAAAGGACAAATAAATTAAATTTATTTTAAAAACTACATGCATATGATAGAGAAAATCAGCAAACCAAAAGTTAGTTTCTTGAAAAGAATTACAAAATTGATAAATCCCTAGCAAAACATGTCAGGAAACAAGGATAAATCATCAATGTCAAGATTGAAAAGGACAACATGACTACAGATCCTATAGACATCAAATGATAGTAAGAGGGTATTATGATAAATTTTACACTAATACATTTGGTAATTTGGATACAATGTACAAATTTCTTAAATGAATATTACTTATTACAACTAAAAAATGAATAAAATAAACTCTGAGCAGTCTAAGATAAGATCTATTTTTAAAATGAAATTTGTTATTAAAATTACAGATTAACTCTCTCATAAACATAAATGCAGAAACTTTTACACAAAAAGAAAACTGAAACCAGTGTTATATAAAAAGAATAACACAATATGCCCGATAGATTTTATTCTGGTTTTGGAAGGTTGATTTAACATTAGAAAAATCATTAACATAATTCACTACATTAACAGAAGAAAAACAGAAAAATAGACTTCAATAGAATAAAAGATAGCATTTGACAAAATTCAACACCTATTCATGATGAAAATTCATAGCAAAGTAGAAATAGAAGAGAACTTCCTTAACTTGATATATAAAAATGTTATATTCAATGGTGAAATACTAAGAATTTTTTCTTGAGATCAGGAGTGCATATAGTATGATTCAATTTATATAAAATAAAAAATAACAAAGTTAAATTATCTGTGTTAGAATTAATGATTACCTTCCGCAAGAAGAGAGCAAAAGGAGGACTTCTGGGGTGCTGATAATGTCTGGTTCTTGATCTGTTGTGGTTATAGAGTTATATTCATTTTTTGAAAATGTATTGATCACTTATTGAAAATTTATAATATGTAAATATTATATGTACAGGTATCAACAAAAAGTTGATTTAAAAATATTCAGATGCAAGTTTTAAAAATCCAACATGTATTTCAAATATCTGGCACTCTCTCATGAGATAGCAAGTTCGATTCTTCAATGCTCAGGGCAGTTGTTTGCCATCATGTTGACCCAGCCATAGAAAGGGCTGAATGATGGACGTATTGGGACCTATTTAGAGAAGTTGAGCTCCTTAGACAATGGGAAACCATTCAGGCCTTTCATCAGTTTCCTTATAGCTAAGTGAGCTTTTCCATCATCCTTTCCAGTGCTCAGATAATGCAGTTCCATTTCAGGAAACTTTCCTACTGTGTGTAGCTGTCCTTTGACTCTCCAAAGGAAAGGACTGGTGAGCTATCATAGATCTATTTCTCACAGTCCTGCCCCTGATGGGATAGGAGGCAAGGTGAAAAGGCAAAGCCTCTTAAAACTCAAACCAGGCAGGAGCAGAAGCTAACAATAGCCTGACGGGTCCTCTGGTCAAAAAACATTCCCAGGAACTTCCACACCAAGAGCAGTAGCTTATGCTTGAAGTATCAAGTCTTGAAGCTAGTATTCGAGGAATACTCTCCAAACAAGTTGCACATCTCCTGTCTAGACCTAGGCCTAAGAATGCCTTTCCAAATGTCATTGCATTCTAGCATCTGTTCAGGAGCTCCCGCAGCCTTGCTAGTGGTCAGGTGGAGTGGTGGCATAATTTGCAATAAGTGTTGTTGACCACTTTTCTTCTTAGAATGGAAAGCCAGTCAGCCAGCTTTAGCAACACAAACTGTGTGGCTTTTTACCCTTTTTCTAGCAGGTAACATGATTTTGATAAGCTACCTTCCCATTCTTCCAAGAAGTTCTCATCAACTTATTCCAATTCACAGCTCTCTCTTGCTTTTCTGAACTCTGAAAGCACATAGGAGTGATGGTCAGCTTAGAAACTGGCTACTTTCATACACACACACACACACACACACACACACACACACACATTTACAGCTTGGAACCATGTATTTTGTACAGGTGTGATACCTGTGTAGTACTTAGTTTCTCAGGATGGTCCATGAGGCCTGCTTGATGTAAGTGCATCCAGAAGTTTCATATTTGTAGTCTGATGAAAACCCTTGTCTTTTTTTAGCAACATTTAGCAGGAGACACAAGTCTTCAGAGTTTTATCTTGACCTGACAAAACCCTATCTGTCCTTGGAGATAGAGGATGGTCTTCTCTCTGACCTGCTCTAAACTCCTTACTGTGGCTGATAATCCCAAAGCAATCAGACTCCTCACTAGTTCTCCAACATCCTTGCTCACTCCATTCTTTCCCTCTTTGATTATTATTCAGCCACACTGACCTTTTCTCTTTTCTCGTATATTCCAAAGATGTTCCTCTCTCCACTCTTTTTACTTGCTCTTTCCTCCACCAGGAATGTTCCCTCTTAAGACTTTAACTTGACCAGTTAGTTCCTTCTCATCATTCAGGTATCAGCTTAAGCATTATCTCAGAAAGACCTTCCCTGACCACCCAATCAATCTACAATGAGTTATTCCCTAGCTTTTCTCTGTTTAATTTATTTATTCTCTTGCTTATGATATATCTACCCCACTTTATTGCACAGTCCATGAATGGAGGGATCTTGTCTGTTTTATCCATTCTTGTGTCCCAAGCTCTCAGCACAGTGCCTGACACACAATAGGCAGTTGTGTGAGTCTGAGTCCTCTGAGAAGGAGAAACCAAGGATTAGACACCCCAGCAACTTAGTGGAAACACCTATGAGGGATAAAGGGGATGGAGCAAGAGAAGGCCGGGAGAGGTTTTAGACTGTGACACAGGTCTGACACCTGTGAAAGGATAGAGGGAAGGAAGGAAGATTGGGTAGGAAGAACCTCAGACCACAGTGCAGTTCTGAGCAAGTCTTGGCCAGACTGAAAGGGGGGCACACACAAAGGTTTCCCATTAGAGACATCCCATGTTGGGCAGAAATAGCCTGGCTCCAGAACCCCACCATGCTCAGACGGTGGCTGAAAGTGATCTTGAGGAAGCTGGATCCAGAATGAATCCAAAGGAGCAGCACCTGAGGCTGTCATCCACAAGACTCCCCATGAGGGTTCCTTGAAGAGAGATCTGAATAGTGAACTTCTGTGGCCTCCCCATCAGTTTATAGATATTTGTTGACAAAGGAAAAAATATGTAAATGCATGGATGAATCTCTGAAGTCCATGCTGGAGGCACCTTCATGGACTAACTGGACAAATTGTTGAGCTCTTCAACTGATCTTACACAGGACTGACTCTTCCTAATCATCACTTCTACGGACAGGACCCACATTTATGCTGTGTGTAGGTCAGGGGCCACTTCTGTGCTTGATACCTCACAATTAAGACTGTAATTGATCCGTAAATTAGCATTATTATTATTGTTATTATTCTTGTTTTCTCTAACCAGGTGATAACCCAAGAAGGCTTACAAATGTTAATTCTTTCCCTGTTTTCTCTGCCGTTCTTAGCAGGGAGCTAGGCACAATGTAGTTCTAAAGTAAAAATCCCAACCTTGAAAGCCTACTGAGCCAGGCATGCTATGGAGATGAGTGAAGCAGGTCTGGCAGGGAGTGGTAGGGGCTCTGATGAACTGGAGTGAGCTTGTCCCATCCAGATGGGATGAGTGCTATAGAGGGGTAAGCCGATTATCTCCAGGTGGGTATGCAGACTCTGGGCTACCAAATCAAGTGATGCCAGAAATCTGGATTTTTATGTAACATCTCCTGATTTTCAAATGTTGAGAACTAATTAAATATTTCTTAAATACTCTAGGCCAACACTAGCCTGGCCAAGTAAAACATGCCTGTGAGATGATTTGGCCACCAGCAGTCTCCATTCTAGACCTCTGTTGACAGACAACATTCTAGATCTTTAAAAGTCACCGTTTTGTTAAAAAAGTTTTGTGGCAGTTATTCTTGGAAGTCTTCTCAGAACCAGCCAATGACTCGCCATTTATGTCATTCCCCAGTATCCTGGATCCAGAGAGCATGAAAGAGAATTGACCATAAATGTCTGAGTCACAGAGGTCAGGGGACTCATGGGGCTGGGGTAAAGTCTTCCATGAAATACAAGGTGACAGACATCACTCTGCCAGTGTGTGAGCCAGTCTGCCAGGGAGAGCAAGGCTAAAGGTAAACAGATGGATCTTACTCCCTTCCCAGAAGGAGGACAAAGTGGCCTCAGCGGAGGGAATTCTAAGGCATATGTCACTTTCAACATATGTTATGACCGACAGCTAGAAAACCTAATTATTTTTTGGTGGTAAGCCACATGATTAGAAATTCCAAGGGGTAAAGGTAAGAAAAACAATGGTAAAGCTCATTAGCTGTTCAAAATTATTGGAACTTTAAAGTAGTAATAATAAATTTTTAAAACCCTTCAAATAACAACAGCTTAATCCGTTTCTTCCCTGCACACATACACAGTTCATGCCCAATCATATCTTTGGTCCATTTTGAACATGTTAATGAGAATTCTGATACTTAACATAATGATCATTTTCAACACTCAATCAGGATGCACTCCAGGTTTGTGGTGTTGATGGTGACTCTCTGCTTGTAGCGGAAGCATGACGAAATCACAGACCCAGGGGAATCCAAACATTTGCCAGAGTTTGACACACAGTAGAAATATCAGTTCTTGGATTCATATACTTATCCACAAAGCTATCGGAGGGAACTGCTGTGCCTTCAGGTCTACAAGAGGTTTCTAAATTGTGCTAGTCTTTCAGAGTAAATCTTTGTTCATTCCTTAAAATTGTGACTCTAATCCAACAATGCTAACAATCTGCTTCTGAAGTTGCAACTGTGTTTTCATCGATAGTTCTATAATCCTTAAATTTTGTATTTATTCATTTGTTATTAATTTTATTGCATGATGATTGCCTTCTGCAAAAGTTATCTGTCCAGTTTTAACATAAATAACCAAACTTATGAAAGTATAGTGATGCTTCTTGCTTTTTATCTCTCTCTTGAAATTTCAAGTTCAATGTGTTTCCATGTTTTGTCACAACTGTAAGAAAGCATCACCATGTAAACAAGCACTCTGACAAGTTGGGTTTCTCAGTCCTTCAATTCCCCAAAGTCTTTGATCTGAGGAAGCAGCTCAGTAAGTCTCGTCATCCAGTTTCCCCATCTGATGGCATAAAAATAAATGGCATCTGCCCCACACTGCTTTAACTGCTTCCAAATATCTCATAAACTGGTGCTGTCTGTGGGGACTGGCTGGGAGAACAGTCACCACTGAAATCACTTGCTGCATTACATCACACAATGGACTCGCCCACAGAGGTCATCGTCCCAACCTTCACAGGATGAGGCAATGGTGGTCTGGCACAACAGCCCGTGCTACTGACTGCAATAAAGCGTCAAGCTGCCTCTTCCCTTTTTTCACCACAGATGCCCCATTGACAAATGAACTCGTCTTTTCCATGTGCAGACAAAACTTCTCAGACTCATTATAGGCATGTAGTTAGGACTCAACATCTCAAGTATGTCAGATAATTACACATGCATATATCCACACTTATGCAAGGATCTATACTCATGCCGTTGTAAAACCTAGCATTCCCATAGCATAGTCCTGAAGACTGTCCTCCCACCTAAGCTTCTAGACTCTCTTTATCCTTGTGTTCATTCTACAAATATTTAGTGAGAACATACCATGCTTAAATGCCTAAATTTACCTGTTACTTGTTGAGTCTTTAATTGTCAACCTCAATCTTTTTCCAGTGACAGCACAAATAGGACAGAGGGGTTTATTTTCAAATGGTCTTGGCAGAAAGTGACATAGCAATTAGCGTCTCTAGAAGAATCCCCTACTATGTCATCAGTTTACTAACTTCTGTGCACTGGAATTGAGGTTGCTGCCAAGTGCAGCATTCTTTTTGGAAAAAAAATGAATCCTAGTTTAAAATCCTCTACATAATCATATTCTGCTTCACTTGGCAAAACTCTTCACTCCTTTGATTGAGACATCAATTGCTCTTTTTTTTAAACTCTCACATAGTAAATCTTGCACATTTCTAAATCCTTCCTGAAATATTATATTTACTGTATATGTTCTACCATAGGTATTTTATAATCCTTGACCAAAATGCTTTGTGACCTGCTGTGTTTAGCCATCTGTAATCTCCCTCTTGGTCCACATCTGCTCACTGCTAGACAGCTTGCCTTCGCTATAACTGTTAAACATGACAAGTTATTATCGTGTTTGCTATTTTCTGCCATTGGCAATTGTCCTCTTTTAAGGCATGCTGTCTCCTTAGACCACTTTTGAGCATGTACATGACATGAAAAGAAATGACTGAAAAAAATTGCTGAAATGCTAGGGCTGGTTGTGGTTTTAAGTGAAACATCTGGGCTCATTCAAATCATCCTTCCTTCTGATGTAACTTTCTTTGCATGGCTGACAAAGGCAGGGGATTTGGTCAGGGAGCCTTTCCCAGGAGTTACTGGAAAGGGGAATTTTTCCTTCAGGGACTGTGTTTCTAGGATCCTTGACACTCTTGGGCAGAAATAAGTGCACCTCGTGTTTTTCCCTTCACCTTGTCCTGGTCTGCTGGTAGCTTGATGAGAAACGTCTCTGGAACTTCCTTTGACAGGAAGTCTAGAGAAGGGTCACCCAGGGGCAGAGGCACAGTGGAGAGAAGTGGAGAATCCTGGGGAGACCTGGCTGTCATCTGCAAAACTGTGTGAGGGGACAGGGTTTGTTTGGGCTGACTGCAGATTGTGGACCAGAGTCTAAGGAAGAAAAGGCAGATTTCACTGCATCAAAGGCATTAACTGCTCCTGCTTCAGGTCTCAGCTGAAAGAGCACTTGCTTGGAGGGGCTTTCTCTCCCACCCAAGCTACAGAAGATTGCCTTCCATTGATAGTCATGTCACCCTGTTTATTTCCTCAAAACAGTTATGAGCTAGTGAGGTTTTTCTTGTTTATTTCCTTATTATTTTTTCTTGTTCTCCCCACTGGAAAGTAAACTCCATGACAACAGGCACCCTGTGTATTTTGTTTGCCCACCCATCTCCAGAACATGGCTGGCCACACAATTTGTGGAACCTGGTGCAAAATGAACATGTAGAGTGCTTTGTTCAAAGAGCAGAAAATAAATGCTGCTGAAGGCACTAAGGTATAAAACTTGTTCCTTTCTTGAGTGATCTTTCAACCTGCTATTGCGTTTTTGATTTGCTAATTTAATGACATTCTAAGTAAAGAAAAATCGAAATTGTAAATTATTAGCATAGATTTTACAGTTCATCTTTGTATCATACAATGCTAGTTTTTTTTTTTTTTTTAAAGAAGAATGGTTGTATTAGTCTCCTAGGACCGCCATAACAAACTACCACAAACTTCTTGGCTAGAACAACAGAAATTTGTTTTCTTGCAGTTCTGGAGGCCAGAAGTCCAAAATCAAGGGGTTGGCAGAGTCACTTCCCCTCCGAAGTCTCTGAGGAAGATTCCTCCTGGTCTCTTCCGACTTCTGTTGGCTCCAGGAATTCCTCGTCTTGTGACCACATAACTCTGATACCTGCCACGTGACCTTCTCTTCTTTCTTCCTGTGGGTTTCTCTTCTGCGTGTCTCTTATAGGGACACTTGCCATTGGATTTGGGGCCCCCCTTAAGTCCAGGATGACCTCATCCCAAGATCTTTAACTTAATTACACCTGCAACATAATTACATCTTAAACATGATTTTTTTCCAAGTAAGGTCAGATTCAGAGGTTCCACAGAGGTTGGAACGTATCTTTTGGGGGTCATCATTCATTCCACTACAGGAAGATGAAAGCATCAGTGCCATGCTGATAAGATGGGAATTTATTTGGATGAAATTTCCTGGTGGCTAATCAGGAAAATGATAATTTGAACACAGGGATATCAAGTGTTGCATTTGAAATTATTTAAATTGCTATAATGTAAAACCCTCCTCTCTCTTTCCTTAAATTTTCAGTCAGCTATTACAAACACACACTCATACACACATACTCATACACACACTGTTTTAAACTCTCCTGTTTGTATGTATATATATATATATTTTTAATAGATAATTATTGGAGTATAATTGCTTCACAATACCGTGTTAGTTTCTGTTGCACAACAAAGTGAATCAGCCATATGCATACACATGTCCCCATATCCCCTCCCTCTTGAGCCTCCCTCTAGGTCATCGCAAAGCACCGAGCTGATCTCCCTGTGCTATGCAGCTGCTTCCCACCAGCCAACTATTTTACTTTCGGTAGTGTATATATGTCGATGCTACTCTCACTTTGCCCCAGCTTCGCTCTCCCACCCCATGTCATCAAGTCCATTCTCCATGTCTACCTCTTTATTCCTGCCCTACAACTAGGTTCATCATTACCATTTCGTGGAAGACCTAAATAGATATTTCACCAAGGAAGACATACAGATGGCCAAGAGGCACATGGAAAGACGCTCAACATCACTAATTATTAGAGAAATGCAAATCAAAACTGCAATGAGGTATCACCTCACGCCGGTCAGAATGGCCATTATCAAAAAAGCTAGAAACAATAAATGCTGGAAAGGGTATGGTGGAAAGGGAACCCTCTTGTACTGTTGGTGGGAATGTAAATTGATACAACCACTATGGAAAACAGTATGGAAGTTCCTTAAAAAACTAAAAATAGAACTACCATATGATCCAGCAATCCCACTACTGGGCATATACCCTGAGAAAACCATAATACAATGCTAGTTTTAAATGCAAATATAAGAGCATTTAACTCATATGCAAAATCTCGAAAATTATACAATTCATATTTCATAGCTTATACATGCATATCTATGTCATTTTTACCAGAACAGTGGAAATGCTGCACAAAACTAACTCAAGAGGTCTTGTTTGTTTGTTTGTTTTTTGCAGTACGCGGGCCTCTCACTGTCGCGGCCTCTCCCGTTGCGGAGCACAGGCAAGCTCAGCGGCCATGGCTCACCGGCCCAGCAGCTCCACGGCATGTGGGATCCTCCTGGACTGGGGCACGAACCCGTGTCCCCTGCATGGGCAGGTGGACTCTTAACTACTGCGCCACCAGGGAAGCCCTAACTGAACAGTTTTGTTCTACTTCGTGATGTGTTCTACCGATGCTCTCTACCTTCAGCTTACCAATGAGTAAGGAAGGACTGAAAGGAAAAGGAACTCTACGTTGGCCTATCTTTCCCTTTCCTTTTATGGCATCATTTCAACATGAAGTGGTTGGCTAACACAGGGAAGGAACATGAATAAGAAAGGATGTGAAAGGGTTCCTTGGTCCTTGTTCTGGTTCAAAGAAGAAACAAAGAGCATGGCCTTTAGAATGTCAGCATCCCCGCTGACATCCCTCATCCCCGCTTTCCTCAGTAGCAGCAGTACATACTTTCCTTGTACTTGCTTTGAGTCTCCCTGAATGCCCATGTATTGCAGGTCACTGAAATTTTGTGCCCATGGGGCATCCCGAACGCTCTATGTGAATGAAAAGGTGAAGTACTGTGGGTGTCTCATCTACTCATATCCATGCTCCATTGGACTTCAATTCCAAAACATAAGTTCAGTAAAAATATCCAGAATTGCAAGATAGCCACAGCCATGCATTAAACCAAATGTGGGGTCATTTGATTGTACCTTGTCTGTGCCCATGAAGCCAGCCCTGGTCTATATCCTACCCTATGAGAGTACACTGAGCACAGAGGATGAGAACATCCATTCCTGTTGAATAGAGGAATGATCAATTCAGAGCTGTCTATGTGCAGAGATAAGGGACCTCATGGCCCAGATGAGAAAGAAAGAGGTAGAGGGGGTAACTCCATTCTTCATTCCTAATAGTATTTCTATTCCTAAGACTACTTGTACCTCTTGCCCTTGAGTTCAGTGAAATTTCCATACCTCCTTATAATAAATTTCCCCTGATGTATCTAGTTCAGAAATTATCAGGCTTTTGCAGCTGCCTAACAAATTCATTTTGTGCCCTGGCCCACCCATGACTCACTCTCCAGCCCACAAAACTATACAGTCCTACGTACATGCCATGAACTTTCACATTTCCATGGTTTTGACCATAGAGATGTTCTTCTTGGGATAGCTATGCCCTCTCTTTTCTAACAGACCAACTCCTCTTCCTCTGAAAGACTAGCTCTTGTGTGGCACCTTCTCCAGTTCTCACTTGAGATAGTTGCTCGAGTGTCATTTTGGTGAGAAAGATTGTTGACATTTTCTGTCCCTGAGATCTCCTCCTGGGTGGGGTGCAGACTTGTTCCCTTCCATGTTTCTCTTGGCTGGAACCTAATACAGTGCCTGGCCCTTAGCAGATGCTGGCTGTCTGTTGCATGAGGGTTAGTTGCTGACTTACCAAATTACCGTATGTGGTTAGGTCTGGGAAATGTGTTAGGCCTATTTTTGGAATACCTCAGTTGGTTACCACTTCCCAGTTCTTCCTGCTCTTGTTCAAAGATGGTTCTTCATTGAGAACGCTTTTAGATGATTGTGGGAATTATGTAAAGCACTAGTAGTAGAAGCGGGTGTGGACAATAAAAAGAGGCATAGTGAAATGGGTTTGGAGTTAAGCCATTCAAGGGACCATCTGGGCTCAGTTGTGCCTAGGGTACTTTTGGAACAAGCTATTTATGAGGTTATAGACCACAGGTCACTGACTATGACACCCACATTCATTCCTGAAAAATATGACTCAGTTGTAAGTCCTTTGTATGCACAGGAGCAGGAATCTGAGGGGGAGGAGTATCTATCTATTGCAGTTGCCATTCACAAAATCCCCAGACTGTCTCCTAAGCAGCCTGCCTCGTTCTTCTTGTCTGGTCTGATCCCACTGGGAAACAGTCCAGGGAGTTAAATATTTTCACTGAATATGGCTGTCTACCTCCTTTGACAGGGTGTTTGGGAGGGGGTCTCTCCCAGTGAGACATTGCTAATCACTTATTTCTCATCTCAATTGAGAATTACTATAAAAATCAATCCTGCTTTCATTCAGGACACAGAGTTTTTAAACTATATCTGAAATATAACTGATATTACCAAGATTTTAGAAAAAAAACCCTCAAAACAAAAACCTTTACTCAGCCATAAAAAGAAACGAAATTGAGCTTTTTGTAATGAGGTGGATGGACCTAGAGTCTGTCATACAGAGTGAAGTAAGTCAGAAAGAGAAAGACAAATACCATATGCTAACACATATATATGGAATTTAAGAAAAAAAATGTCATGAAGAACCTAGGGGTAAGACAGGAATAAAGACACAGACCTACTAGAAAATGGACTTGAGGATACGGGGAGGGGGAAGGGTAAGCTGTGACAAAGTTAGAGAGTGGCATGGACATATATACACTACCAAACGTAAAATAGATAGCTAGTAGGAGGCAGCCGCATAGCACAGGGAGATCAGTTTGGTGGTTTGTGACCACCTAGAGGGGTGGGATAGGGAGGGTGTGAGGGAGGGAGACACAAGAGGGAAGAGATATGGGAACATATGTATATGTATAGCTGATTCACTTTGTTATAAAGCAGAAACTGACACACCATTGTAAAGCAATTATACTCCAATAAAGATGTAAAATAAAAATAAATAAAATAAAATAAAATAAAATGTTGGTGAAAAAAAACCCCAAGAAAACCTTGACCCTTACAAGATGGGAATCTTACTGAATGAATGACACATTTGTCAGGGCTTCTTTCTCATTGCTATCAAGAGTTGGCCATGAGGAATAGAATATTAGACCATGTGATGACTAGGAAGACACAAGTGAGAAAGGCAAAAGCTGAAAATTCTACATGAGACAGAAGCAAGCCCTGGAAATTCTATCTTTTGTACTCACTTCACCACTGCACACATAAAGTGATTGCTTACTGAATAGCAAGAGAGGCAGGTAAAATTGGCTTTCATTCAAATGATCAGTGAAAGTGCCTCCCCCATGTTTGAAGATCTAGAGCTGTAACGTCCAGATGAGAAAAATGGGAAAAGAGCATCACATATCCTGAACCCTCCTATGCAATACAGTGGGGGAATCAGTCCCATTCTGTTTATTTCCACGATCTAATTGTGAGTATAAAAATGATTACTCACGCTGTGAGCCAATCTCATCACTGGGTTATCTTTCATTAGCTCAGGGCATGTAACTGTCCTAATACCACTCTGTCTCTGACTAAACAAGTCTGTGTCAAATAATGGTTAAACCTTCCATTGTTCCCCCAAAAGACTGAGCAACAGCTTGCTGTAGGTCATTCACCAACACCAGCAGTCATGTGAAATCCACTAACTGGGCACGCATCTCCTGAGTGCACAAACATGCCTGTGCCAAAGGGGTGGCCATGCCTCCCGACACCTTCAGGACATGCAATAATTTCATTGCTTTAAAAAAAAAAGTAAGGAAAAATAAGACTTGGCTGAGGGCAAAATTGCTTTTCAAAGGGAAACTCTTTTCCCAGGGTGCACAGTGCAGACAAAACTTTCTGCATCCCTTCTGAAAATGTGTCTGGAGCAGTCTTCCAAGATGATTAATAGAACAAGTATTTTTCACAAGGGTCTGACCTTTGAGAGGAGCACAAGCAGACAAAAGGCACTAATGGCCAGAGAAGTGTGGAGAGCTGCAGGCTTGCAGGACACCCGTGTCCACACATGCACCTCTCATCAGAGGCCGTGACACACTGTGCTGTCCCTAGGGGAAAACCCCTAGGACCTTGATGTCTTTGAAAGTCTTTTTGTGTAATCATAAAGGCCTTTACCTGAGGAATATTTTCCTTCAAGTGATGGGACAGCCGGCTGGTGTATTGTAAGGGCAGAAACTGAAGACAAACAAATTTTGTCAGAAGATTATTGCACGAAGCTTTCAGCTCAGAGCCCTGGGCCACAAGTTCAGAAATAAGTTCCAAATGCAGTGTGTATGTATCACTGGAGAAGGGAGCAAAAGAGGGTAGAGAGTTTGGGAAAAGGAAATCAATATTTTTGAGGACGTATTTTTTTCATCTTTATAACAATTCTACAAGGCATTGTTCATGTTCCCATTGTACAGACAGGTAAACTGGACCTTGAAGGACATGGGAAGCTCCTACTGGTAGAAAGTAGTGGCCATGTAGAGATTCAGGCCCAGTTAGCTGTCATGCCCAACCTTATTCTTGTTCCTCTATCCCAAGCTCTCTCAAACTGGGGAAGGAGGATTAAACAGGTAGGTCTTGGTAGAAATGCACCTGCTTACAAAGAAAGCACATTTTTGAGTCCACCAGCATGGAGTAGTGAGGGTCCCTGCTGAGTTGGTAAGTGTAAACAATGCTGAACTTTCTTGTACTAAACTGTATTAGTAGACTCTTTATTTCCTGCTTTTCCTCCAACCTCTTATTTTTTAAATAATTTTAATTTATTTATACTTGGCTTATTTGTTGACTTAAAAATACTTGTTGTATACCCAATCTAGCCAGGTACTGTGCTAGGCAGTTGGTGTGCAGATATTGTCTCACCCTGGGTTTCCCTCAAAACAGCCTGAGACTAAGGCTTAAATGCAGATGGTTTATTTGGGAAATGACTTTAAAGGGCAGAGTGAGGGACCAAGGAGAGTGAAACAGGGAAGGGGAAAGGCAATATAGGGACACATCATAGAGCTGGCCACCAGTGCAAGTGGCTGGTGTCGTATGTTGGTACCTTGTGAAGAGTGTACAGAGACATCAGAAGGAGAAGCATCTTTCCATGGGCTCCTGGACTGCTTCGGTTGGGAGTTACTCCACAAAGCACGAGCACTTGCACGCTTCTGGGTTGCACATTTGTGAGTGTCAAGCAGGTACCTGCAGGTACCCCACCCCAGGAATTGAGGGGAGCCCCCAGGCAAGAAGACAGGTGGTTGGTGCAGGCTTGACGTGTACACTGTCAGTGGAGAGCAGAGTGAAACTTGTGGAACTCTTTGCCAGAGCTGTGAGCTGAGGCCAAGAAGGTGCGAGATGGTGAGTGCGATGTCTGATGTAGGGAGCTAAGTGGATACCAGGAAAAGCCTACAGTTTAGTAAGGGAGATGTATATTCAATAAGTTAACACACTATGTAATTACAACTTTTGATAGGCTACTGTGAAGGAAAAGGACAGATACCAGGAAAGAGACTAACAGGTCAGCCTACCTAAACTTGGGATGGTGAGGGCGGCTTCTCTGGGGGAGTGACATTTAGGCTGAGACCTGAAGAATGAGCTAGAGTTGAGTGGCCAAGAGGGATGGCTGAGAAAGGGCATCACAGAGAGAACAGCCTTTGCAAAAACTGGAGGCAGAGTAGATTTCTTTTTTTTAAATATCTTTATCGGAGTATAATTGCTTTACAATGATGTGTCAGTTTCTGCTTTATAACAAAGTGAATCAGTTATACATATACATATGTTCCCATATCTCTTCCCTCTTGCGTCTCCCTCCCTCCCACCCTTCCTATCCCACCCCTCTAGGTTGTCAAAAAGCACCAAGCTTATCTCCCTGTGCTATGCGGCTGCTTCCCACTAGTTATCTATTTTACGTTTGGTAGTGTCCATGCCACGCTCTCACTTTGTCACAGCTTACCCTTCCCCCTCCCCATATCCTCAAGTCCATTCTCTAGTAGGTCTGTGTCTTTATTCCCATCTTACCCCTAGGTTCTTCATGACCTTTTTTTCCTCTTATTTTCCATATATATGTGTTAGCATACGGTATTTGTCTTTCTCTTTCTGACTTACTTCACTCTGTATGACAGACTCTAGGTCCATCCACCTCACTACAAATGACTCAATTTCATTTCTTTTTATGACTAATATTCCATTGTATATATGTGCCACATCTTCTTTATCCATTCATCTGTTGATAAACAACCCAATCCAAAAAATGGGCAGAAGACCTAAATAGACATTTCTCCAAAGAAGATATACAGATTGCCAACAAAGACATGAAAGAATGCTCAACATCATTAATCATTAGAGAAATGCAAATCAAAACTACAATGAGATATCCTCTCACACCGGTCAGAATGGCCATCATCAAAAAATCTAGAAACAATAAATGCTGGAGAGGGTGTGGAGAAAAGAGAACACTCTTGCACTGTTGGTGGGAATGTAAATTGATACAGCCACTATGGAGAACAGTATGGTGGTTCCTTAAAAAACTACAAATAGAACTACCATACGACCCAGCAATCCCACTACTGGGCATATACTCTGAGAAAACCATAATTCAAAAAGAGTCATGTACCAAAATGTTCATTGCAGCTCTATTTACAATAGCCCGGAGATGGAAACAACCTAAGTGCCCATCAACAGAGTAGATTTTAATGAGCAACAGAAATGGAAAGAAGCCCAACGTAACTCAGCAGAGAGAGGAAGTTAGAGAGAGGAGTGAAACACACCTGGAGAGGTAGGCAGTTGGTTTCTGGACTTTTCTCTCGGTGGAATGAAAAGTCACTAGAAGTATTTTACTATTTTTGAAAACTCTCTATGGTTTTTATGAAAAAGAAACATGTGCTTTGGATTAGGGGAAGTGGGGAAGCTTTTACGAGGCAGTAGCAGAGTCTGAAACAAATGTTGGTAACTCAGATGAGGCAGTGATGGTGGGGAAGGAGGAAAGTAAGCAGGTTAGAAAGCTATTTTTCCTTTGAGAGAATGTGGTGGTGGTTCAGTGTGGAGGACGAGGAAGAAGATGACTCTCAGATTTCCATCTTCAACATTTATTCACTCACTTAACAAATATTGGGCTGGCCAAAAAGTTCATTCTGGAATTTCCGTAACATCTTATGAAAAACCCAAATGAACTTTTTGGCCAACCCAATATTTATTAAATGCTTACTACCTATGGGGCGTTCCTCTAGATCATAGGATCCAAAGATTGATAAGACTCCACTCCAGCCCTTGAATGATTCACAGTCCAGCGAGGTAGACAGAGAAGGAGACAGATCATTTCAGTAGAGGGCAGTAAGTGCCACGATAGCCGCACATCCTGGACTTCCCCAAATGTTGACACAGTCAAGGTTACTGCCGCACATCCAGGTGACCATAAATGTATTCCGTTTGAGTGGCCCTAGCAGACCACCTACGAGTGGCCCAGAACACTTCAGCAGATTGATCCGGAGAGGAACCAATTGCTTGTGGGTTCTTTTATCCTTGCTGGTTAATTATTGGCTTCTCAGCCACCTCGATGTATAGAGTCTAATTCAGAGCATTCACTGCTAGAAAAGGGAGTGCTAAATAGATTGGAGCTCTCTGGGGTTAGCATAGCAGGGTCAGTTTGTAAGGAGGTGTTCCTGGCATGATACGTTGGTAATTCCTCTTCTGTTTTCTTCAAAACACCTGAAGCCATGACTTGTCACCAACAGTGCTGTCCTCCAGCTGGTCTTCTTACCATTATTGACCAATCAACCCAGGCTGAACTATGAGATGATTTTTATGAGGTTGAAGGACTTCCCTCAAACACTGCTGAGCTTGAGTCCCTGCGTCCATAACCATTTCCTTGAAGGTACCTCAACCTGCTGTAAGATTTGCATTTTTTAACTTGCAATAAGATATCAAACAGCATCTCCGAAACCATTCTAGGTATGCCTTTTGTCAGCCTTTCTTGGTCAAATATAGCAAAAAGTGCTACCCCTAGAGGAATAAGAAAGCGATTTCTCAGCACTATTAAGACTGGGAACAGCACTGTATCAGGTACACTTGCCACAGCTGAGAGTTTAAGACGTGCCCTCTCTCATCCTGGCTGAGAAGCCATGGGAAACTGTGCATTAACTTCTTTTTCTGAGAAGAATTGCACTATAGTGGGTTAGTAGTGATGGTGGTAGCACTAAATAAAGTGCACCTGTAATTCTAGGTCTTGATTCTCCTTCAAAGTTATTGTAACATTAGCTTCCATTCAATATCCTAGAATCAAGCTACATTCACTTGATATCTACCTGATTGGCTGATAATCTTAGTGACAGACCCAAGGCTAGACAATGCAAAGATAACTGCTTTTCTCATGAAATGACTCTGGAATTACTTTTTCTTCTGAGTTCAGGGAAGATAACTGTGCTGGTTTTAGTGCACTGTTCCTAAATGTACTGAGTACATTTATCTGAAGAATAAGAGGCAAGACTTGAATCACACTACTGAACAGGTGCTGAGGCTTAGTGAGGACAAATTTTAAGAAAAGGAAAGAAAAGCAGTGGAGAGAGGATCTAGGCTCTTCTTGCAACCCCCCTGCCTGGGGCCCCATCTCAAGGAGTTGACCTCTGTGTGTGACCCTGGTGTGGTCTAGACTTGGCCAGAGGGCACTCCGTGCTTGGAGATGAGCATGCAATCCCTGTAAGGTCAATCAGAGACCTCCGTGAACCTCTGAGAAAAGTACTTTCTCTTTCTCTCTGATCTCACCCAATCTGTGAGTGGGTATAAGCTTGGAGATGTTAGTGGTGTATTGCTTCCACATAGAGAGAGCCTGCTTGCTTGCTTGAGTAGGAAGCCAAGCAGAGGTAAGTAGGGCTGAGCTGGGGGAGGGAGGGAGAAGGGGGAGAGAAAAAAAGGTTGGAGGAAGGGAGTGGGGGAGAAAGAGGTGAGAAAGAAAGAGAGAGCAAGAGACAGAGACAGAGAGACAGAGATCAAGACCTGAAGGCAATAGCTGAAACCCTGAAGACAGGAGTGCCTCAAGGGAGCTGTTTGTTATGGAAGCCAATGAATTCGCACTTATTTGTGTTTGTATCTCTTGTAGCTGAAGGGTCCTGGCAACTACGTGATGTGATGCTGTTTGGTCACTGCATTTCAGCGAGAATGCAGGCAACCCAGATGCCAAAGAGTTCCTGTGCTATGAAGTCTCTGCTGCCATGGGAAATCATGTTCTTTGACACATGTTTAGTGACAGGGGAAAATGCTCCAAATAAAAAGTTAAGTGAACAAAATTTAAAACTGTTTATAGCACAGGATTTAGTTTTTTGGTGACATATATTTATATCATTGTATAAAAGGTAGGTTGAAATGAAATATACTAGAATTTGAGAAGTGGTTATTGCTGTAGAATTAAAATTAAAATAATTTTAATTCTCTTCTTTAACCTTTTCTTTATTTCCCAGGTTTTCTACAGTACACATAAAACTGCCTGTATAATCTATAGCTAAAGAGCATATTAATAAAAGTCTGAAAACTCATACTTTTGGGTTAATGCAAGTTAGCTTTCAGTTAGCCCACAATGCACCTCAAAATGTATTAAAGGTTATGTTTCAAAACACTTGAAAAATTTAGTTTTGACTTCCAAGTGGGATCCTTTAGGTGCTTGTACTTTTTATTGTAATGGACCCTGCCTATATCTGTAACCCCGTGGCACTTTTACTCAAACTAGGGATGAAAACTGTACCTTCCACAAGGAGCAAAAAGGGTCCAGTTATTATTACTGCAGATATAAAGATAAGGGGCAAGTTTTGAACCCTCTATATATGGGGCAGTTTTGTCATCTGGAGGACATTTCTTCTCAATTTTATCTGACAAAAACGCTGGATGTCAAATTCTTAGATAAACAATACCAAATTCCTGTGGGGGAACAACAAGTCAAATAGGAGATACTTGTTCTTGGCATAAAAATATATATTTGAGAATTAACTTATCACATTTCACAGCTCATTGTAAACTAAGAGGGGTAGAGAAGAAAGGGTCAAAGGCTGCTCTAATTACTCTCAGTTTAGCATGTAGAATGAAATGAAGTTTCCTGGGGTAATTAATCAAGTCATGATGAAAAGCTAACACACACTGGACACTTTTTTGGGGGCTGGGATTTGGTGGAAATTGCCACTGCCTCACAGAGGACACTGTCGTCGGTCTGGCAGAAGGTTCTCACTTAGGAAAGAACACATAGTTACGCAGGGTCCAGCATTCAAAGTCAAGGCTTCAGGAAAACAGCAGCGATCATCTGGCATTGCTCTTGCTGAGTTTTGGCTTCAGGTCTTGCTGGTAACAAGAGGCTTGCGAGTTTCTATGGTGTGTTGGGTGGAAACGGTCTATGCCTGGTGATTTTCACAAACAGATGAATATACTCCTATTTCCAAGCATGCAGTTCAGCCACTTGGACTCCAGCAATAACCTCCACTCATTTCAAAGGAACTGGTGTAATGCAGCCCTTACTATCTGAGCTCATATCTATTACGAAAATCAAGCTGCATGTTTTTCCAGGTGCTACCATCTTGGAAACAAGGCACAAGGGGACCAAAAAACGTGTTTCAGAACCTAATGTGAAAGTCTCCAGTTAGGCTTCTTCTTCTTTTTCTTAATCTAGTTGTTGCAAACTCTTTTGGCTAAAACCTGAACATACTTAAATGTCTTCCAACCCTGTATACTTTCTACACTTACTACTTATGTGTTATTTTGGAAATGTTTTTTTTTTAATCCCATCACATTAAACATATACTTGATGCTGTAGTCTACTTTGGTCTTTTTTTATTAGTTTGAGTGTGAAATTAGGCAATGCCTGCTGATTGTCAGGGAAATGAGTACAGTAGAATGACTAAATAGCAAATGGTCCAACTGTCAGAGGATTTCTGAAACCAGACCAGGAAAAACAGCAACACAGAATTAAATGCCATTCAGGGACTTTGATTCTCTATCTGTCTCTTTCTGGTGTTCCATGTTTCAGGCCAGTCCTCCCCCGGTACCCCCAACAATACAAAAAGCAAAGAACAGCTCTCCTGCTGAACACTGTGCTATTCCCAGCTATATTTTCTAAACCTCTGGCCCAGTTAGTCATATGTCTGAAAATGCATAGAATATCCTCTTAAGCAAGAGTGTGACTCAAACTTTCACTACATACTTGCAAAAGAACTTTGGCATGCCCCATCTCTGAGGAGGCTGGTGGGATTGAGATTGGACCAAAGAGTGGCTGGATGCCTCTGTGAACACAGAGGTCTCTCCTGAGATCAAGGCTGGGTGGATCCAGAGGGTGGGGCAGCCCACTGGGCACCGCATAAAGTGGGAGGGGCCTTAGTGTTGGGGAAAAATGGAATAGAAACTGAAGCAGTCAAACCATGGTTGCTGCCAAGTTTCTCCTCCTCTTTCTACAGTAAATTTGGAATCTACCCTTATCTCTTTTACTTCACCTCCCAAACTCAACTGGAGTCCATATTTGTTCTCTGCACCCAATTGTACTACATTCCATCTCCCAGAATTTAAGCCAGTGTCTTGACAGTAAATTGGTCACTTTCATCACACTACAAACCTTCTAGCTCATAAAGCCCCCTCTTATAATCCTACAATGATACCTTATTGCTTTCCCAAATGCTTCATGAATCTTCTCTGGAAAGCTTTCTCTTATATTTTCAAACCTGGATAACTCACCTATTCTCTCCACATTATTCATCAAAATTATCAATCCCAAACAAACAGGCCATTTTAGGATTACTGGGAAACAATGAATTTGATTAAAAAAATACTAAAAATTACTCTATGATGCAGAATCACTTGAGTTGATGGCCCTAGAATCAAGAATCCCCCTGAGAGTTATCACTATAGAATGATTGAAGGTGAATTAATAGACACCTCTGAGTGGTTGTTCAAAATGGTATTCCTTTTTTTTTTTTTTTGAGAGTACCTTCTAAGATTTACTTCTGTTGTTTAATGGTTCACAAGAAATACATGATCGCTGTAGATTAGAATACATAGATAAGATAAAAGAAGGCAATAATAACAAATTAGCCATATCGCCACTACTGGACTGTTGATGTTTTTGGTGTATACACTTCAGGTCTTCATACTAATATATTTCACAGTCATACACATGAACACATGTGATAAGATATCCTGAGTAAGCCAGAGCTAAGATTCAGATATGTTTGGCATATGCTACTGTCACCCCTGCCCACCTCCTTCTCTTCCCGAATTTGCTTCCACATGAATCACATGGAGACTGGGAAGCCTTATGAGAATGGAATTAAAACAGGTCCAAAATAGGTACATAGGTACTTATGTACTATGTACATAGGTACATAGGTACTTATGTTTGGCAAACTATGTGTGTGTCTGGATGCTGTTCCCCCAATAGAAACCAAATTATCAAAGAGGATCTATGGGATTCCTGAGAAAGAATTCATCCTAAGTGTCAAGATCATTGGGCCAAACATAGAAACAAGAACTGAAGGAGAAGTGTCACGATTCTGGATTCAGGGTGTAGCTATAATTTCAATCCCCATCCACACCACTCTCAGTACCCCAGCTTAGTGCACTCTGGAGAAGAAAACACTGAGCTAGCAAAAGTAAGCGCCTAAAATCTAGGATCCCGACCAACCTTGTAGTAGGACTCCTTTAACTAAGCATGAAAAGAGAATCAAAGAGCTAGTAAAACTCAGGCATTAGTGGTAGTTGTCCTTAATGGAAGGTCCATAGACTGCTGACACTCAACCACACATACAAACACTGAATCGTACTCTACAATCTTTTTTTTTAACTTTTTATTTTATACTGGAGTACAGTTGATTAACAATGTTGTGTTAGTTTCAGGTGTACAGCAAATTGATTCAGTTATACATATACATGTATCTATTCTTTTTCAGATTCTTTTTTTAAATGTAATATTTTATGATCATTGATTCATATGAGTAAAATATTTCTGTAATATTTTAAATGGTCTCAGTATATGTTTTATCATTAATTTATTAGCAGTAGTTCAGTGTACATGCTGTAGCTAAATATTTGGGTATATGCTAAATTATTTAATTAGGATGAATTCCCAGAGGTGAGATTGTGAGTCACATGGAATACCCATGTTGAAGACCTGTGAAATGAACTATATATCTATATCTATATCATCTATATCTATATCTATATCTATTGAAACAACTTAATCCTACTAGCACCGAATGAACGTGGCGGATGAAATATATTCCTGTAATCCATGTTGACATCCCTGTTAGAGTAATCCTTTCCCTTTCTTAGAACCAGCGCCTACTGTAGATAACATGGATGTGTTAAACTGAATGGATCTGTCCACATTTGCAGCACCTGGTCCTATTTTAGACCGATGTGGCAGAAACTGCTCTGTGTGTAAATCATTAACCTTGGTTGGTCTTGTTCCTCTCCACTCTGCGAGCCCGTATCTAACTTGGCTACTCCCCAGTACAATTTTTTGAGTACTGCATTTCCCTCCTACTTAATATCACAATTAGGGGATAATTCTTATCCCTGATATATTATTTTACTTTTCCCCGGATCTGCTCTTATTTGGAATTTCTATCCTGCATTTTCAAACTCTGTGAGTGTGTCAACTTACAGTAACACTGTGTTGAATTTGAATTCACTCACATCTGAGCCATTTTAAATTACATGCCAAAAAAAAACCCCACGAAGCATTACCATTAACAACAGTGCCCCGACACTGCACATCTGCTCCTTCCTTGCTTTTGGTTTCTTTCTGTGAGCTAATATCTGATTTCATCAGTATCCTCTATTCTTGCTGTCTCTGTCTTATTCAATTTTATAAGTGCATTTCTAAGCAACCCAGTTGTTTAAAAGAAGACTGAAGAATACACCATGAAATGCAAACTTTGTCTTCTGTTACTTGGCAAAGGTTGTAAAGACTCACAGTGGTTACATAGGAATTAAAAAATTAGCACTCTTACACATTGGTGGGTATAAATTAATATAGTGTTTTCAGAAGTTTAAGTGGAAAAATATACCAAAATCCTTAAAAAACATTTTGTATATGCAATTCTATCTCTATGGATTTATCTGGTGAAAATAACTGAACAAGTAGACAAAGATTAATGGAAAAGTATGTTTAGTGAAACATTATTTATAAGAAAAAATGAAACAAATATAACGTTTGATAATAGGGGATTGTTTAAATAAAATATGGATATGCATATGGATATCCTTATGCACATGAAAATATATGCAGCTATTAAAAGTGAAGACAAATCTGTATTTACAGTAATGGAAGAACATGAATGATATACTGTTGAGTAAAAACAGCAGGTTGCAAGAGTGATTGGTGTTGTGTGATCCCATCTCAGTAAGAAAGACATTAGCATTTATTTATGTAACCAGAGTAGAAAAGCTGCATCCCAATTTCATTGGAATGCAGGCTGAGCATGGACACTAGAGAGAAGTGTTAAGAATGCCTGCGTCCTTGGGGGAGAAAGGAGAAAACAGAAGAGGAGGCCTTGGCCAGCCTATGTATAGGTTGGATCCCTATAGAGATGGGGGCATTGTCTCCAATTTCAATCCAGAGTAACACATGGCTCTGAACCCTTGAGCATGATGGGAGTGGCAGTCCTGGTTCATACCTAAGGAGGGACAGCTCTGGGAGCCCCAGGAGACAGCATCTTAGAGCAACTTGACCACAAAGAGCACTGACAACAGGGAGTGGCTTGTGGAAATATAAAAGCCTCTTAAGAAACTCTGATAATGGCCTTTCCTCCTTCTTCTATAGGCTAAAGCAAGTCAGATGACCATAACAAAGTGAGGAGGAAGTGAAATACACTCTACCTCTTTTTTTTTTTGGGGGGGGGTGTCAAGTCATATGGCAGAGGCCATGAATTAAGGGAAGGATAAAGAATTATTGCAATCTACCACACCTACATTTTCTCATATCTTGGACAATAATCACATAATATTTGTATAATGCTCATATTATGCTCATAAAAATTGTGTGCTAGATTGTTACACTAGTGGACTCCAAAGAACCATGTCTCCTGGTGTTCATGCCTGTATTAATTTCCTAGGGCTACTGTACCACAAACTGGGTGGCTTACAACAAAAATTTATCCTCTCACAGTTCTTGAGGCCAGAGTCTAAAATCAAGACTGGCATGGCAGAGCCACGTTCACTCCAAAAGCTCAAGGAGAAAACCCTTCCTTTCCTCTTGTAGCTTCTGGTAACCCCAGGCATTCCTTGGCTTGTGGCCGCACTGCTCCAATCTCTATCTCGGTCTTCACATGACCATCTCCCCACTGTCTATGTGACTCTCCCTATTCTTATAAGTACACCAATAACATTGGTTTAGAAGTCAACCCTACTCTAGTAGACCTCATCTTAACTTGACTGAGTCTGCAAAGACTTTATTTCCAAATAAGGCCACATTTTGTGGTATGTGGGATTAGTGCTTCAACTTATCCTCTGTGGGGACAAAATTCACCTGGTAACAATGTCCTTGTGTAGTCCCTCCCACACGGATTCTAGGCCATGTGACTTTCTTTGGGCCACAGGATAGTATTGAACTTGATATGGAAGAGATGTGACGTGCACTTAAGCACCAAGCCTAGCCCTCTTGAAGCGCTACCTCCATGAGTGAGGTAGCCTGGTGTAGCCTCTTTGAGGATGAAAAGACCACAAGGCAAGGGAAGCCCAGATAACACAGATGTCTCAGCTGAATCCAGCCAACCTCAGGCTGAATTCATTCACATAAGTGAACTCATGTGAAGCCACAGAACTGCCCAGGGAAGTACAAAATAGTGAGAAATCATAAATTATTGTTTTATAGGAGATACTGAGTTTCAGGGTGGCAGTAATAGAAAACTGATATGGATAGTTATTCGCTTTCCTAAGGTCTAACCTCCAATCAGATCTGATGTTTCCCAGCCCACCAGTTCTAGAATCACTGGTTTTATTGGAATTGAAAAGAACTTTAGAGATAATCCAGTCTGATTTCTTTGTTTCACAGATAAGAAAAGTGAGCCTCGGTAGCTGAAGTAATACCCTAAAACTATGCTGCTGTAAAGGCAGGCATCAGTCTCCTGTCTCTTGGCTCTGTGCTCTTCCAACATTACCACGAGGTCACATGCTCTAATATGAAAGTACTACTCCGAGGATGGGGCTGGCTCATGGTCACACAGCTATTTAGTGTCAATATCAGGGCTAGAAATCAGGTTTCCTAACTCCTCACCTAGAATTCTCTTCCTTTGGGGGGATGGTGAACCTACAGAGCGTGTTTTTAACTCAGGCATTTAACTGAGTATTGTCCTATGAAATGTTATCTTTGTGCCAGAGTGGGGTTCGGGGGGGGAAAATACCATCCCTTATCTTTCCTAGTTCTGAAATTTCTTTCTCTTCCTTTTTCACTTTCCCCTCCTAAGTCCCCCAGCCCTGGAAATATGAGTAAGAGTTCCTAACCCTCCCCATCAGCCACCACTTCATGCAGGATGGATTAATGAGGTTATGTCTCCAAAGAACTTTGAGTTCCTTGGAAGAAAGGCATCAACATGCAAAGTGGTGGTTGTTATTGCGATTACTTCACTGAGTAGGGTTTCACAGCTGTCTTGACAGAAAAGGGGCCAACAAAACAGAATGCCAGTTTCCCCCAGCAGAGGAGCAGCTGGAATGGATTATAAATGAGACCTGTGTGCCGGTTCTCTTTTTCGTCAAAGCCCATCAGCCTTTCTCAATGCCCAGCTCTCCCCTTGACAGCCCAACAAACTCCCTGAGCCAGACAGGTGTGGGCAAAGGCACTATCTAAGCTTCACATGGATAAGCCTGCTTGGCAGGGGCAGCAAAACCCTATATTCTGAAATGGGGCCAACCCATTACAAGTGCTCAGTAATTCAATGGATTTCTCCAGTGGTGATCTGGGGTAAGTAAAACATTCTCATTGCTCAAAATTCCCTTCACTTTGTAGGACTAGAGGGACAGCTGACGGAGAGGGAAGAGGGTGTGCAGACTCAGACAGATGTCACATTGCCAGAACCAGAGCACCTCTTTCCACTTGTTCTGCCTCCTTCCTCTTTCTTTCCTCCTCCCGTGTCTCCCTCCCTCCCTCCTCCTTCTTTTCCTCCCTCCCCTCCCCGCCTCCCTCACTTCCTTCTTTTATTCCTTCCTTCCTTCCTCTCTTATTTCTTCTTTTCCTTCCATTTAACATATATATTCAATATTATGTCAGGCACCATGTTAGGTCCTGGAGGTGTAATGGAAAACAAGCAGTTCTTTCCTTCAAGAAATTACCCCTCCTGATGCAGGAGTGAGGGAGACAGACAAATGAACAGAAAATCATATTCCATAACATTCCAAAAAACCACATTGCTGTGGCAAGACTAAGTATATGGGGCCATAGGGATACACGGAAGAGCCAATCAACGTGGCTTGGAAAGGGTCTTGGAAGACTCCTAAAGGAGCAATCAGAGACTGTCAGATTAAGTAGAGGGCCAGCTGAGGCAGTGTGCTCAGCAGCTACAGTTCCATTTGTTCTACAATAGTATAAAAATTATTAATATTTTGTGTGTGTGTCTGTGTATAAAAGAAAAACAAATGAGCATTCTAATGGTTTTAATTGTGTTGTAATCATAATATTATTCATACATTTATTGAACACTTGCATACACTAGGTACTACTAAAAGCTATGAATACATTGCCTCATTTAATCCTCATAGCAATTTTATAAGGCAGGTTCCACGACTATGCTTATTTTACTGAAGATGAAAATTAGGCCCAGAGAAGTTATGTGACTGGCTCAAAATCACAGAATTAGCAAGTAGGAGCATCAGGTTTGCACGCAGATAGCCACAACCCAGCGCCCATGCCTGTAGCCAGCACACAGTAGTCCCTTTTTTGCAGAGACCGACCGCCTCTCTATATAGGTGAGCTGTGTCTTGATCTGACTTTTATTTCTAAGAGTAGGTCTATAATAGCAAGACATAACAATAAATGTTTGTAACTAAAAAATATTTCCCCAAGTCCTGGAAATATGGATTCTCTGTGTTTGGACCTTTTGAGTTATAACCTACCTTTAAGTTATCGAAACTTTTCTAACTCTGTTGTCTTCTCTCTTCAGCCAGATTGTAAGCCCCTGGAGGCCACAGACTTGTCTGTTGTTCTTTTCTGTCCTTGTCAGAACCCAACCCCACTCTGTACGTTGTGCTCCAAGCGTATCTGGCTGTGTCTCTATCAAAAGATTTATCACAGAATCCCTTATGGTTAGATTAGTTGTGTGCAAATTTCATATGAACTCTTGGGGGGATATTTTGGGGGCACACACAACAGATTTCCAGTGAACGCCTTTTGACTTGAAGGCAGAAGGTACTGGTACAAGTTCAGGGCTGGCTGGTAAACCAAACCCAAATCAAAGGCTTTCAACCAGCTCATGCACTTTCTTCTACATCCAGTGCACTTCAGTTCTTTCAGCTCTTTTTTTTTTTTTGCGGTACACCGGTCTCTCACTGTTGTGGCCTCTCCCGTTGTGGAGAACAGGCTCTGGACGTGCAGGCCCAGCGGCCTATGGCTCACGGGCCCAGTCGCTCCGCGGCATGTGGGATCTTCCCGGACCGGGGCACGAACCCGTGTCCCTTGCATTGGCAGGCGGACTCTCAACCACTGCACCACCAGGGAAGCCCCTCTTTCAGCTCTTGACAACCACTCCTTCACTGCCTGCCCCTGTGCAGCATTCTTCAGTTACACATCAAAACCACTGTTCATTATGCTCAGTTATAGATTTCCTTTGGAGAACCATCCAATTTGGGGATTTTTGTTTTCTTAAAATAATGACAATTTCAAATGCCAATAAAAGTGTTTTGATTTGTTTTCAAGTTTTTGTGTGTGAATGTTTGTTTTATTAATGCCAAGTGTTCTGTTTAATGTATTCTAATAATCTGACTTGCAAATTTTCCTTAGTGCTTCCTGCTTAAATAAAAGTTCTTTGCTGATACAGAGAATGAGGGTGAATTATTTATTCAAAAAAAGTGAATATTACTGATCCCTTAATTCTAATATGGAATTAGGCTCAGGCTTTTTTTTTTAAATGCATTTGCTTAGTATATATTTTTATACATTTGAACTTGACAGCATCCCTATGTAGACACTGTTATCACATCCACATTACAGATGAGGAATCACAGACTTAGGGGTTATGAGCGATTTGAAAATGGAATGCTGAGATGCAAATAAGTCTGATTTCCTAGTGCTCTTAAAAATTTGACTCTTATTGACCTAGAATTCTCGATTTCTCAAAGCACTCCAAGGTTGATTTCATTTACTTCCCACATACAGAGAGGAAACTGCTGGGCACATGTAGGTGATAGGCCTAAGATCAGAGACTGCTGGGCACTGATTCTGTTTGTTGCCAATACCCTACTGTTCATGTCTGTTTTGAATAATGAGGTCAAAGAGGGTAGGGATCAAGTTGTTCCCACTGGCTTTGTACAGAAGTGGGTCACGTTGAAGTGACACAAGTAAACAGACATTTAAGTATGTCTGAGCTCTATAAAAATTAGCTACATAAACAGCTTCTACCTTTTTCAGCTCACCAGGATGGTCACAGTGAGAGTAAGACAGGTGAAGTTAGCTCACCCAAGGCACAGAGCTCCACGTCTTTCCATGGTTATTATACTTTGCTCCCCAGGCATATGTAACCAAATGGTCATTCCCCCGCACTCCTCAAAACTTTCTTCCATGTATGGCATTTCTTCTGAAGCAAGTCGAGCTTGAAGCGGACAGGGACCTCACAAAAATAAAGAAATATGGAGCTGGTGCTTGGCATCTGGTTGGATCCCATCCATTAGAAACTAAAATTATTTCAGAGTGAATCTGCCTTTTTTCATTCTTCTTTCCCTTATTTACCTGAAATCTGATAGGGACTCTGCAGAAAAATTGGCCTCTCCCTGAACCTCACATGTCGTGTGCAGGTAGAAGGCAGTGGTGGGAGTGGGGCCTGGCGTGGGGTGAGGACACCTGAGGCGGACCCTAAGCTACCACTCTCAGCACATGGCCTTGGCCAGTGAATTCACCTCCTCACGTTGACTTAGGTCGCTGACAGCATCCAATGTGGTACCTTCTCTAAAGCATCCTGCACAAGGCTCGGTTCATGGAAGGTACTTAACAAGTGTTAATTCCAATTCTCCCTTTGTTCACAATGTTTTTGATGATTCTCATAAATTATTTTGTCCCAGATCTAATCTATATGTTAACCTTGCGTTTCCCTGTCTTGCCACTACCTAACTCTCTGCTCATGGACATTTCACTTGCTTAAGAGGGAATCATAAGTAAGAGTTTAGACCCAGGAGCAGGCTGCCAACATGTAGATGCCTAATCTGTCACTACCTGGCTGTATGGTCTTGGAAGAATCACTGAAGCTTACTGTGACTCAGTTTCCTCATGTTTAAAATAGGTATCTACCCACCTTACAAAATTGTTACGAAGATTTGAGGAGTTAATCTACATAGCTTCTGAGAATATTGTCTGGCGTATACAAGTGCTCAATAACGAGCTAGTACTCCTTAACTAGCCTTTGCCTCTGCTTTCTCATGTTGCATCTGTAAAAACAGGAAAATTGATATTTGCTGCATCTTCCTTGTTCAACTGTTGTGAAAGAAGTAGGCAGTTAGGAAAGACCTAATATGTGCAGACACTAGCAGCTTATGAGAATCAAATATAAAACAGATTTAAAGGGGAAAGCAAAATTGGGTAAATCGTATAAAAGTCACTGTGATTCAAATTGACATTAGAAATGATTGAGGGCATTTTCATAGAGCTGAACACTTCTCCCTTTCACTCTAGGGAGATAGTTGTGTTGAAGTTTTTAGGGGCTGGGGATATAGAATAAATGTCATAACAAAAGCAGCAGATATCACAGTCAGATTTTTTGAGATTGTCTGAGGCTTGATTGTCTACTATGGGACTACCAGTTCTCCCTTCTCTCTGGCCCTTGCACATAGCCTTCTTTTGAAGCATTTATTATGACTGATTTTATGAGCTGATGGGGTATGATGTGAAAAAAACCAGGAAACGGCCTCACCTCCCACTGGTTGGCGTCTGCCCAAGGAGCCAGCCTCAATCCTTTCTGTTCCACAGGCTCCTTCCATATTCATTCCATCTGCTTGTAGCTCCCTGGAACCTTCATGTTGCTGATCACCTTCAGGTCTTGCCCTTGTAAAAACTTCTGCTTAGAAGCCTTTCCTTGCTTATAAATAAACAGACAAACAAACTCTGAATATTTGAAGTCTCAATCAAGCCATTACCTCCTTCACATCTCCTTCCCAATCACCTTCTCCCTCAACTGAAGATCGTCTTGACCATGCTTTTCCTGGCACTCACTGCAGGTGGTTTAATAAATGCTGTGTAGTGTTCACAGACAGGAGGTGATGGGAACAGCTGTAACACTGCATTACTCTTGCCATTGAAATGTCTACATTCCTGATGATCTAGAATGCTTTATGGAAGGCAATATATCTTAATCATCTCAGCTTCCCCAGAACCTAGCAAAGTGCCTGGCATATAACAAATAATCAATAAGTGTTTGTTAAATGGATAAATGAATGAATGAATGAGGTTTAAATACCTCTTGGTCTTCAGAGATCCAGGTAGAAAAAGCTGAAATCAAACTCTTTTTACCACTTTGAGCTTCTTTAGATAAAGAGTACTAGGAGAGAGGCTCAAATTCTTAATGACAAGATTTTCTGGCAGGTTTATTTTATTCCATCTTCTTATTTCTATGTCTAACAGCATTTGGGTCAGTATATATCACATAGTAGACGCTTAATAAATGTTTGATGAATGAATAGAAGATACAAGAGATTTCATTTTCAGCCACAAGATCTTGGTGGCATCCACGGGGAAGGTGACACCCAGAGTCTACAGCCTGGATAGATAGTGACAGTCAGGGCCAGATAATTCCTAGGAGATGTAATGGGAGCTGCTCCCCTAATTACCCCAACACCAGTAGAGGCATTAGCCATTCTGAGGCCCAATGCATGGAGGAAGGATCCCGGGGCGAACATCTCTACTCCCTCAAGCCATCCTACTCCCAGCAGTCCAGTCTCTCCCTTAGAACACACATAGTGAGCCCAATACTTTGAGTGAGATTAATACTCTTTCTCTTTTATTTTTAAGTATTTATGATCGGCTTCCTAGTCAATATAAAGTAAGATTATTGCAGAGTAAAAATAAAGGGAAAATTATTATTGGATTTTTGATACTCAAAATAGGATTTACAGCAAGACAGCAGCTGAAATCAGGGCTTAAGGAGCTAGGCTTTTCCAAATTACTCTGGTACCTATGTAATATATCAAGCTAGTCCTGGTGAAACACATCATATGGTTTTATGTAATGTAGAGAAGAAAGGGACTTCAAGGAAAAGTTTGCCCATTCAGAGCTAAAGAATTGTGGAGAGAAGATGAGTGAGCAATGAATTCAGACAGGTAATGTCTCCTCTCTGGGTCCTCAGAACCTCATAGGGTGCGGAGGGCCAGTGGACAGACTGAGAGCACAGTAAGAGCACAAGGACTTTTGTTTTGGATGAAGACAACTGACCCTGAAACTATATAGAGGGTCTTACAGATTCAGAGTGTAGAGTGAGAAATTCAGGTTGATGAAGGGACTGGCCTACCAGTCTGAGCTTTGCCTGTTTTCATCTGGCATGGATGCTCCTTTGCAAAGCCACAGACCTCCTGTAGGCTGCTGGGGCGACTGAGATGAGCCTGTAGCATCAGGACCAGCATTGACAGCCAGGGCCAGAAGTGGCAGAAATGGCAGAGACACAAAGGGTCTTCATCAACAGGAGTGGAGTGGGCAGTGAGGGTAAGTCTTCAGGGAGGGGCCCCAGACTCTGAGCAAGCCAAGCAGAAATAGACCACAAGTACTTCAGCCACAGATGTCAGCTGCAGGAGCCAGCTGTGGACGCCAGCCATGGGGCGGTGCCAAGCATTCCTCAGCAGACACGAGGCACCTCACACCCCAGGCACAAGTGCAGATCCAGGGGTTCTCCTCCCCCGGTGCCATGGGCTGTAGGATCTGGAGAGAGCAGCAGGAGAGAGAGATGAGAGTTCTGAAGAGCTGAGTAGAGAAACAAGTGAATCTAAAGATTCTGTGTAAATGGGCAGAACTAACCTGAAGACTAAACTGAACTAAATGGAGTTGTTTTCTTGCTATTTAAGCAGGTGAAGGGCTCATGAAGAAAGTCAGGTCAGAAATAAGAAAGTAACTAATTTGGGGACTCCACTACTCACCGACAATTTTGATCTTTAGCGGCTTAGTCATGGGGCTCAGGAAGAACCTGATTTGCCAGGTAAAGTGAGAAGCGAATCGATTCAACATCATGCCAGGAGGGTATCCAGGGGCTTGTGACACAGGCATTGAGGGGCTATTAGGTCTCTGCCTCTTCCCTTCTTGCCTCTGAGCCTTCTCTATCCCCTCTTAACACCCTCCCCAATCCTCTTTTCTTCCATCTCTTGACCTTCTCTTTGAAGAGAGAACATGCACGCAGATGGGCAAGCTGAATCAGAATGGTGCTTTTGGAGGCTTTTCGGAGGTTTAGAAGGAGAACTGAACCTGAACTACATGAGCCCTCAGGAAGCACCTCTCTGACAGAGTTATAGATGCCTCCAAAGAACCTTACAATGGTATTAATCATTGAGCATATATTTCTGCTTTGGAGCCCAGGGAGAAATAGAAAAGGGAAAAAGAAAAGCTCTTTAGAGGACGTTTAGCTGATGCATATGTTAGTGAATGAAGAAACCCTCAAAAAGTTTAACAAGTGGAACATTCCTGATGCAGTACGTTAACTTGAGTAACCTAATATAATAACGGCCATAAGGAAAAAACAAGTCATGCTCCCCAGAGACTATCTATAGTCATAGAAAGAAGATGTGAACTTTAAGTAAATAACTAATTAGAATGATCCAAAGTGGTGTTTTGACTAATACTGGGGTCTCTATATGGAAATATGAACTGTCTTTGCTTTGAGGGTTTTCACACAAAATAATCCTGCTCCAGCGAAACTTCTGAGTGTTGAGTAAGTGACAAAGTCTTGGAAAGTAAGAAAGGGGATTGAAACCAAGAAATTTCAGGGTCCATCCATATGACAGAGACAAGGAGATCCTGTTCTCTCTGGCCTCTTTTTATTTGTGTGAACTTTTATCTCTCAAATATTAAGTTTAAATCAAATTCAGTTTGATGCAGTTTTGAGCCATGCAAGGGTGTGAGGATGGAGAGCCTTGCATTTAACAGATCTCTCTCCTTAGAGAATACTTTTTGTACTTCATAATCCATTCGTCAATGATAGGACAGAAGTAGCATTAATTGGGTTCCTACTATATGTCAGGCACGAGAGTAATTATTCTTTATATCTCTTATTTCATTTAATCCTCACCACAATTCTAGGGCTGGAATAATGTCTCCATTTTACAGATGAAGGTCATTTTGCCCAGCCCTTGCGTGAATTCCTGAGTTACTAGCATAAATGCTTCTCCTTTCTTCTAATCCTCCAGGTAGAGAAGACCTACGATCTGCCAGCATTGTCCACTTCAGCAATAGTCCCCTGAAGATGTAGAACATAAATTCCCACTTGCAGTTCAAGTCTTCTTTAGGCCCCCGGCTCTTTAGTACTTAAGCCACTTGTCCTGTGCACAGCAGCACATGGGCTTTCTGGGACCCAGATTAGATTGGATTAGAAAAGGGGCCGTCAAAGGACAGGAGAGACACTGAGTAGATTTCAGGGCATTGAACCTTGTTGTATAATTCTGAAACACAACTTATGTTCTTCTTATTACAAAAGTACCATATGCCCCTTATTTAAAAAGAAAAATATTGTATAGTATATGATGAAAGTGAGATTGCCCTGAAATTCCACCTTCAAGGGATTGCCAATAACCCTTGGCCTTTAATGAAGAGCTGGCTAGAGAGGAAGCATGGCTCCGTCCTTGGTCTTTGCCATGGCAAGATAAAAATAGGACTTTGGTCAGTTTGCAATAGTGAAAAGAACGCATCAGTTTGGGAGTCAGACAAACCTGGGCTTCAGTCTCAGGCTTGATCTTGGGCAAGTTGCTTCAATTCTCTGATTCTCAGCTTCCTCGATGTTAAATGGGTGATGATAGCACTAATTCATAAAGTTTGGAGAGGCTTAAATAGTATATATGTCAAGCTCTCAGCAAGGTGCATGGCACAAAGCAGGCATTTAATAATTTCATTCAATAGAATATCACAGACATGCCAGATACCAGGATCCTTCTGTCTGCAAAAGATTACCAGTTGCTGAGACAATTCCCAACATCTACTTTTTTTTTTCTCCCACTGAGTTAATGGCTACACTTCAGGCATATAATTTAGAGAATAAGCTCTTGGTAAAAGTTTGTTGATTTTTAACACAAGGTGTCTATAGACATTTTCTTCTGTTTATGTGTTCTTTGTTGCATGATTAAAGCTACTGTCAATAAAGTGAACACTCTAGAATTATTAATAATTATAAGATATCATTTTCAGACTCTCAAAATAAATTCTACTTCTGTAGTGAGAGCTGCCCAACCCCACTTTTGATACATTGATAAACTGGAACCTTGGAGCTGCCTCCTTTAGTCCTTGAGGGGAGGGGGTGATGCAATGTGAGAGCCATGGTGTGAGGAAGGTGTTTCTTCCTAATGAATGCCCAGCCATCCCACTTGGTTTGGTTGAAAAGAGAGACTCCAAGTCTCAGCCTCTGTGACTGCCAAGATCCTGTCACTTTTAATGTGCTCATTTCTAGCTGTGGACCCACGATGCCTCTTGAAACAAATTATTCTGCAATGATTGATCATGTCCCACTCCCATAACTATGTTTGAGAGTTGGACAGAAATCCTGCCTGACAGATGATCTACACTGGGGCCAGAAGGCTTAAAATGCAACATATCCCAACCTGCTTGCCAGTGTGGGACGTGAACTGGGACCAACCGAACAACTGTGTCAGCGGTAACATGGCTGAAGTGCTAAAACACTCACTGCTTCCTGCCTGCAGATGACCTCAGGACTTGAGAGCAGTTATGTGTCTGGACTATTCTTCCTCAGATCACTTGTGTCCCCATCAAACAAGCAAACAAGTTTGTTAATTGTCTGTCTCCATCTAGCTGGAATACAAGCTCCAAAAGGGCAGGGCATTTGGTCTGTTTTGTTTATTGCTGTAGGTCCAGTTCATAGATGTGTGCCCGTTATGTAACAGGGACTCAATCTCCATTTGTTGAACAGATGAATGAAAGGAGAATCCAGCAGTGATGTCTTGCCTTAGTTTCCTCAGGAAAAGAGAGGTCCTGATAGAAATAAGCAGATAGTAAATATGCTGACTATGGGAATTTGTTTATTAAACCATGAGATACTTCAGGATACCTGTCTTATCATTATAACAGGTGATTATTCTGAGGTGTAGATGCAGTGCAGTAAATTTGATGTCCCTTTCAGCTTATAAGATAAGAAGAAAAATATGCTCATTGTTTTAATTGACTTTTACCATTCCTACTTGCTAAAGGTTTTGGAATGGCCACATGGATCATTTTAATAAGAATTGAACTTCAGTAGTGGATCTGTCAAAAGAAACATGGTTTATGCCATAGAATTTCAATGTGAGTTTATTGTTTGCATTTCGAAATAGAGGAGTGATTTGGGGAGGTTCTAGAAATAGTTTGCCCTCTGATGAAGTCTGAGAATCAAAAATGAAAAATAATCTTTCTTCATTTCTTAAAAAGGACTTACTTCTTGTTGAATCTAGCGATGGTCGACTCCGACCATGCCAAACACCTGTTACTTTTCCTCCCAGAACTTGTCTTCACATGGCTTATGTTCCAATTGTTGCTATTTGCTGTGAGTTTACATGTTTAATTACTTAACATCATCTCTTCTGGTTAAATTGTAAGCAGGGATTTTCACCAGTTTTGTTCATGCTGCTTCCCCAGCACTTAGAATAGTGCCGGGAATGTGGTAAGTGCTTCATAGATACTGTCAAATAAACAAATTAAATAAATGTACATTGTAGATCCCGATATCTGTGCAAACATATCTTGGAGAGGAAGTGAGGTCAATAACATGGGCAACCAGGACATTCATTGTAGAAGGAGATGTGGACTTGGGAGCGGGATCAATCCAGATCCACTCTTTTCTAGGTGTTTTGCCACCAGACATTGAATCTCCCTCAGCTTGCTTTTGAGTCTTGCAAAATGGGAATGACTATAGCCACTTAATGAAAGAGTTAAAGAGATTACATGAGAAGAGGATATAAATGTGCTTTGCAGAAGCTGCCAAGACTTACAGAAGTATCAGATTTCATTCTATGTGGGTACACATGTCTGTTGATGGAATGAGTGATTTGGTTGCACTAATCTGTTACTTAGTTCCACCACTCTGCCAAAGAGGCTACTAATGGATGCTCAGTTGTCATAGCAGGTGCATAAAGGGAGATGCCTTTCCTCTGAAATACCAGGGATTGGAGGCTCATCAGAACTGCCTGAGGAGCTTTTTTAAATTGTATATCCTTAGGTATGGTAAGCTGTATTGCTTGTTCACATTCGTCTCCCTCATCACCTTCAGGCTGCCATATATACCATGCTTTCCTGTAGATGATGTTTCATTTTCATCCCACGAACACTGGGCATGGCCATAGATTTGCCTTAGTCAATGAATTATAAGTGAGCGTGATGCCTGCCACACCAACATAGAAATGTGTTGGCATGGTCTGGCTTGGCAATCCCTCTAGCTTCTGCCCTCAGTTATGAGAAAGGCACGCTCTGGTTAGAGGATACTCCTTCAGCCTGGTTTCTGAAATGGGAATACACATGCTTCTTGGTCAAGCCCAGGCATGCCCAACAGAACTGCACCGACTCACAGATCCTCATGAAACGTGAGCACAAATGCTCCTGTGAGCCACTGAGATGTCAAAGTGGTTTGTTACCTTAGTGCAAGCTGACTGGTAAACAAGGATCCACTCCAAGGCCCCTGAGGTCCATACTCTGAGGCTCAGGAATCTGTGTTTTTAAAAACCTGGTAATCAAGCAGGTTTGGGAACAAGTCTCCTAGATTATCTATACCCCATCCCTCCTTCTTCCCACCTGCCCATAGGAACAGGGTTTGACTAATGCTTCTACCATTCCTATAACTCAGCTGGTAGCATTCTTTGTTGTCAGGCCAGACAGAAAAGAAAAGAATGCCCCTCCGCTTTGGGGACTGTGATAGAATATGAAGCTGCAGAAACTGAATCTCAAATTAAATCAGAGATTTCAAGATCACCTGGCCTCCCCTCCCCAGCTCTTTGCTGAGAAAGTGATAGAATAATTTATTACTACAAAAGCAAGATATCTATGGAATGACATACTCTATAATGGGCCACGTGGTTTGGATTTTTGTGTGGTCATTATTCTTGTTTCTGACAATCCCTAATATGTGTGCCTGCATTAGATACTAAATTATTATTGGCTAACCAGTGCCCAGCAGTTCTGCTTGATGATAAGGTCTCGAGACACCTATAAGAGGCAAGAGGATGCTGTCAGTCATCACTGGTAGAGATCAAGCCTGTGGTTCCAAGGAAGACCTTTCATTTTATTTACTAACATCTCAGCATTATAGCTAGAGCCTTCATGTCTGGATTATGAAAAACAATGACCCTTTTATTTTCTGACCACTTGTAATTAGGCCATATGAAAAGTCATGGGTGAGATTAAAATCACTTTATTTTACACAAGTAAAATAAAATTTCTTAAAAATTGTTGGACAATCTCATAATCATGGTTATCTCTTAATAAAGTTTAGACAAGACTCCATGGAGAACCAGGTCTTTAACAAATAGTGCTTCTTCTTCTTTCAATGTCAGTGACAGTCCAGTAAGGATGCCACACTTGGTTTGATCATTTTTTTCTTGGGAACAACGGGGTAGGGAGATGTTTTAATTATCATATTTACGACATTAAAATTGAACTTGAGTTTTATTCCTACTCTGGCCTTGTATAAGGGATAACTGTTCTCTTCATGTTGTGAAACCAAAATACCCATAGCTTCCAGTTATAGCCAATAGGATAGAAAAAGCTATTGTATGTACTCAGCTATGCTCAAGAGGACTTTTTAAAATGCATGTCATTGCAGAGCTTCGGATTAATCACTTGCAATCCCCTGAGTCTTTCTTTCACTCCATAGGTATCTGGTAGATCCAAAGACACAATCACTCATGACAAGCAATAAGTGTACAGCAGGATTCTAGTACATTTATTTCATCAGCACAAGAAACTTGGGAACATTCCATATTCAGATACATTGAAACAGAGATGTTCAGAACCAAAGCTATGTAAACCCTTGAAAATGAAGGTCTACATTCCTCTGAGTGTAGCTTTCCTCAGCTCCTGTCCCCCTTGATTCATATCAAGTGTGGAATTGATAAATATCCAATTACTCCTTGAAGAGGAGACTTAGAAATCAGCAATTATATTGGCTTCAAATATTCTTTTAAAAGGGAAGTGTGATTATCTTAACTATTACTCAGATAGTAAGACATCAATTACCTGAAACCCTGCAGGAGGGAGTCCAGGATGGTCCGACTGATGATGGAGTATGTTTGGTTATGGCCCCTGCTGTTGATGTTGGCACACAAGGAGCAGGGGACAGAGTTGAGTGTGTCACTTCTTGGAATAAGACCTGGGTATGAGTTTATTTGCCTGGTATTTGACATTTCTTCTAAAATTGAAGACCAAAAATTCTTGGTAATTAAAATTTCTGAATATTTAGATTCTGAATATTCTATTTTACAAAGGCATGTGTCTCTTTTTTTTAGTTATGGAGACATTTGAAAATCTGTTGAAGGCTGTAGACCTCCTCCTCCCCAGAAATCCAAATTTCAGAGAGTTCACCTGGGGTTAATGGAGTCCTGGGTAAGAACTCATGAGACAATGAAAACAGCATGGGACTCGCGGTCTAATTTCTCCCTCATTTCTAGCTGTGTGGTCTTAGGCAAATCACTTAAGTTCTCTGAGAGTTAGTTTCCTTTTAGATTTGTAAACCATAAAGCAGTATATAAATTTTATCAAGTTTTCTTATGATTATAGGAAATGTAAATTTTACTGAACCCCCCTCCCCAAAATGTTGTTCTCTTTCTCTTTTAATCATTAAGATCCTTTAATTAAGCCCAAAGAAAATCTCTTTCTACCAATTGCATGTGACCATAATAACACCATAACAAAACATCATAACTGGTGTCCTTCCTAGGCCTTTGCTTTGTAACATTAAATTTTAAATTAATTGTTATACATTAAAATAGGACAAAAGATAGAGCTAAAGCAACATGTGTATATTTACAAGTAAATAACTGAAAACCTTTTTGCCTGGAAAATTGCACTGCAAACCAGGGAGATGTACTCAGCTTAATATTAACAGCCAGCAGTTTTTGAGCACTTTATGTATGCCAGAGACTTGCTAAGGCCTTTGCATAAGTATTTTCCATTATTTCAAACAACCCTATGAGGTAGGTTCTTCTTTTGTGTGTGTTCTTTTATCTCCTCCATGCGTTTCTTGTGTGTGGGTGTGTTTTGAGATACTGCATACACTAAAATTCACAGATCTTAAGTGTACAGTTTACTGGATAAAAGAATACACCCATGAAATCAACACAATCAAACTAGAGAGCTTTGCCATCACCTTAGAAAGTTCCTTCCTGTCCCCATTAGCTTATTTCCCTCCCTGTCCAAGAGACAACCATTTTCCTCTGATTTCTTATGCCATTGCTTAGTTTGCCTTATTCTTGAATTTCATAAAAATGGAATTATATAGTATGTGCTCTTTTGTGTCTGGCTTCTTTCACTCAGCCTTTGAGATCCATGTTGTTGCCTATCTCAGTAGTTCATTCCTTTTAATTGCTGAATAGTGTACCATTGTATGGATGTACCACAATTTGTTGCCATGCTCCTGTTGAACATTTGGGTTGGTTCCATTTTGGGGCTATCATGAATAAAGCTGGTATGAAATTTCTTGTACAAAAATTTCTGTAGACATATGTTTTCATTTCCTTTGAGTAAATATGTAGGAATGGAAATACAGTTCTAACCGTTCCCCGTGCTCTAAAGCTTCTCCTATGTCTCAGATGAGCATTCACCAAAAGACATTCTTTTTATCCTTGTAGACATTGAGATGTGAATGCTCACTAGAACAGGCCCCTAATCTTGTATTTTAAGACCATGGGGCTACAGGACCAGATGGCTTCACAGGAGAATTCTATCAAACATTTAGAGAAGAGCTAACACCTAGCCTTCTCAAACTCTTCCAAAATATAGCAGAGGGAGGAACACTCCCAAACTCATTCTACGAGGCCACCATCACCCTGATACCAAAACCAGACAAAGATGTCACAAAGAAGAAAACTACAGGCAAATATCACTGATGAACATAGATGCAAAAATCCTCAACAAAATACTAGCAAACAGAGTCCAACAGCACATTAAAAGGATCCTACACCATGATCAAGTGGGGTTTATCCCAGGAATGCAAGGATTCTTCAATATACACAAATCAATCAATGTGATACACCATATTAACAAATTAAAGGAGAAAAACCATATGATCATCTCAATAGATGCAGAGAAAGCAGAGAAAGCTTTCAACAAAATTCAACACCTATTTATGATAAAAACCCTCCAGAAAGTAGGCATAGTGGGAACTTACCTCAACATAATAAAGGCCACATATGACAAACACACAGCCAACATCATCCTCAATGGTGAAAAACTGAAACCATTTCCACTAAGATCCCGAAGAAGACAAGGTTGCCCACTCTCACTGCTATTATTCGACATAGTTTTGGAAGTTTTAGCCACAGCAATCAGAGAAGAAAAAGAGATAAAAGGAATGCAAATCAGAAAAGAAGAAGTAAAGCTCTCACTGTTTGCAGATGACGTGATACTATACATAGAGAATCATAAAGATGCTACCAGAAAATTACTAGAGCTAATCCATGAATTTGGTAAAGTAGCAGGATACAAAATTAATGCCCAGAAATCTCTGGCATTCCTATACACTAATGATGAAAAATCTGAAACAGAAATTAAGAAAACACTCCCATTTACCATTGCAACAAAAAGAATAAAATACCTAGGAATAAACCTATCTAAGGAGACAAAAGACCTGTATGTAGAAAATTATAAGACATTGATGAAAGAAATTAAAGATAATACAAATAGATGGTGAGATATACCATGTTCTTGGATTGGAAGGATCAACATTGTGAAAATGACTATACTACCCAAAGCAAACTACAGATTCAATGCAATCCCTATCAAACTACCAATGGCATTTTTCACAGAACTAGAACAAAAAATTTCACAATTTGTATGGAAACACAAAAGACCCCAAATAGCCAAAGGAATCTTGAGAAAGAAAAATGTAGCTGGAAGAATCAGGCCCCTCGAATTCAGAATATACTACAAAGCTACAGTAATCAAGACAGTATAGCACTGGCCCCAAAACAGAAATATAGATCAATGGAACAGGATAGAAAGCCCAGAGATAAACCCACACACATATGGTCAACTTATCTTTGATAAAAGAGGCAAGAATATACAATAGAGAAAAGACACCCTCTTCAATAAATGGTGCTGGGAAAACTGGACAGCTACATGTCAAGGAATGAAATTAGAACACTCCCTAACAGCATACACAAAAATAAACTCAAAATGGATTAGAGACCTAAATGTAAGGCCAGACACTATCAAACTCTTAGGGGAAAACGTAGGCAGAACACTCTATGACATAAATCACAGCAAGATCCTATTTGACCCAGCCCCCAGAGAAATGGAAATAAAAACAAAAATAAACAAATGGGGCCTAATGAAACTTAAAAGCTTTTGTACAACAAAGGAAACCATAAACAAGACGAAAAGACAACCCTCAGAATGGGAGAAAATATTTGCAAATGAAGCAACTGACAAAGGATTAATCTCCAAACTTTACAAGCAGCTCATGCAGCTCAATATCAAAAAAAAAAAAAAAAAAACCCAATCCAAAAATGTGCAGAAGACCTAAATAGACATTTCTCCAAAGAAGATTTACAGATTGCCAACAAACACATGAAAGAATGCTCAACATCATTAGAGAAATGCAAATCAAAACTACAATGAGATATCATCTCACACCAGTCAGAATGGTCATCATTAAAAAATCTAGAAACATTAAATGCTGGAGAGGGTGTGGAGAAAAGGGAACCCTCATACACTGTTGGTGGGAATGTAAATTGATACAGCCACTATGGAGAACAGTATGGAGGTTCCTTAAAAATCTAAAAATAGAACTACCATATGACCCAGCAATCCCACTACTGGGCATATACCCTGAGAAAACAATAATTCAAAAAGAATCATGTATGACAGTGTTCATTGCAGCTTTATTTACAATAGCTAGGACATGGAAGCAACCTAATTGTCCATCAACAGATGAATGGATAAAGAAGATGTGGCACATATGTACAATGGAATATTACTTAGCCATAAAAAGAAACAAAATTGAGTTATTTGTAGTGAGGTGGATGGGCCTAGAGTCTGTCATACAGAGTGAAGTAAGTCAGAAAGAGTAAAGCGAATACCGTATGCTAACACATATATGTGGAATCTAAAAAAAAAAAAAAATAGATGATGAAGAACCTAGGGGCAAGACGAGAATAAAGACAGAGACCTACTAGAGAATGGACTTGAGGACATGTGGAGGGTGAAGGGTAAGCTGGGACAAAGTGAGAGAGAGGTAGGGTATATATGGACATATACACATTACCAAATATAAAATAGATAGCTAGTGGGAAGCAGTCACATAGCACAGGGAGATCAGCTTGGTGCTTTTTGATCAGCTAGAAGGGTGGGCTAGGGAGTGTGGGAGGGAGGGAGACGCAAGAGGGAAGAGATATGGGGATATATGTATATGTATAATTGATTCACTTTGTTATAAAGAAACTAACACACCACTGTAAAGCAATTATACTCCAATAAAAAATATTTAAAACACAAAAAATCCTGGGGCTAGATGCTTTGCAATTCAGAATTCTTCAAAATTTTGAAAGAAAAAAAAAAAAAATATATATATATATATATATATATATATATATATATAAACAGTCTCCCAGCAGGGTCTGGACCAGCACCCTGAATCAAACACATTAATATTTCTGTGTAAAAAAGTACTATTCTTCATTCTGAGTGGGGTAAATAAAAAACTATAATAACCTAACGTCCTGTCAGTTGGGTTTGGGTTTTGCCACCAAATAGTTTATGGTAAATTAATTTAAAAAAAACATTTTTTCATAGAGTTGTTTTAAACAGCTTTTTTGAGATATAATTCACATTCCATACCATTCACTCATTAAATGGTTTTTGGTATATTAAATTATTATTTTTTAAAAATTGTAGTATAAAATATAACAAAAGTTTTAACCACTTTAACATTTTCTAAGTGTACAATTCAGGGACATTAAATACATTTCCAATGTTATACAACTATCACCACTATTTCCAAAACAGTTTCATCATCCCAAACAGAAATATTGTAACCATGAAGCAATTATTCCTCATTCCTCCGTCCCCCAGCCTCTGGTAACTTCCACTCTACTTTCTACTTCTATAAATTTTCCTATTCTAGGGAGTTCATATGAATGGGATCATACAATACTTGTTCTTTTTGTGTCTGGCTCACTTCACTTAGCATAATGTTTTCAAGGTTGTCCCATGTTGTAGTATTTATCAGAACTTCATTATGTATATACCATGCTTTGTTTATCCACTCATCCATTGATGGACATTTGGGTTTTTCATCTTTTGGTTATTGTGAATAATGCTGTTATGAACATTCATTACAAGTATTTGTTTGAACATTTTTTTTTCAACTCTTCAGGGTACATACCTTAGAGTGGAAATGCAAGATTGTATGGTAATTGTATGTTTAACTTTTTAAATCAATTGTATGTTTCTATGTAATTCTATGGTTTTGAGGAATTGCAAATCTGTTTTCCACAGGGACTGAACCATTTTACATTTCCCAGCAGCAATGTATGGAAGTTCTAAAGTCTCTGTATCCTCACCAATACTTGTTACTTTGTTGTTGTTGTTGTTGGTATTGTTATTGCCATCCTAGTATATGTGAAGTGGAATCTCATTGTGGTTTTGATATACATTTCCCTAATGGTGACTAATACTTTTTGCCAATTTTATATCTTCTTTCAGGAAATGCCTATTCACGGCCTTTGCTCATTTTTAAATTAGGTTGTTTGTGTTTTTGTTGTTGAGTTGTAAAACCTCTTTATTCTGGGTACTATAGAATATGTGATTATCATATATGTGATTTGCAAATATTTTCTCCCATTCTGTAAGTTGTCTTTTCACTTTCTTGATTATGTCATTTGATAACACAAACGTTTCAAATTTTGATGAAGTCTAATTTATTTTTTCTTGTTGCTCATGATTTTGGTGTCATATCTAAGAATCCACTGCCAAATACTAGAGCATAATATTTACCCCTATGTTTTCTACTAAGAGTTGTATGGTTTTAGATATTATATTTATGTTGTTGATCCATTTTGAATTAATTTTTGTGTATGATGTGAGGGAAGTGGTCCAGCTTCATTCTTTTGGATGTGGCAATCCAGAGGGAATTCAACCCTTTGTTGAAGAGACTATTCTTTACTCATTGAGTGGGCTGGCACTCTTGTCAAAAATCAATTGGCCATAGATATATGGGTTTATTTCTGGACTCTCAATTCTACTCCATTGGTCCATATATCTATCCTTATATCAGTACTATAGTTTTTTGTTTTGTTTTGTTTTGTTTTTCACTGTCAATTTGTCATAAGTTTTAAAATTGAGAATTATAAATCTTCTATCATTGTTCTTTTTTTAGAAGATTGTCTTGGCTATTTGGAGTCCCTTACAATTTCATGTGAATTTGGATTGTGTTGACTCTGTAGAGTGCTTTGGACATTATTGCTATTTTAATAATATTAAATCTTCTTATCCATGAAGATAGGATGTCTTTGCATTTACCTAGGTCTTATTTACTTTCTTTTGTCAACACTTTATAACTTTTAAGAAAATTTTATTGGAGTATACTTGCTTTACAATGTTGTGTTAGTTTCTACGGTACAGCAAAGTGAATCAGCTATATGTAAACATATATCCCCGCTTTTTTGGATTTCCTTCCCATTTAGGTCACCACAAGGCACCAAATAGAGTTCCCTGTGCTATACAGTAGGTTCTCATTAGTTAACTATTTATACATAGTATCAATAGTGTTTATATGTCAATCCTAATATGTCAATATTTTATAATTTTGAGTGTATGTCTTTCACCTCCTTGGTTAAATTTATTGCCAGATATTTTATTCTTTTCGATGCTGCTGTAAATGGACTTGTTTTCTTAATATTCTTTTCTTTTTTTTCTTTTTTTTTTTTTTTTTTTTGCAGTACATGGGCCTCTCACTGCCGTGGCCTCTCCCACCACGGAGCACAGGCTCCGGATGCACAGGCCCAGCAGCCATGGCTCACAGGTCCAGCCGCTCCACTGCATGTGGGATCCTCCCGGACCAGGACATGAATCCACGTCCCCTGCATCGGCAGGCAGACTCTCAACCACTGCGCCACCAGGGAAGCCCTGTTAATATTCTTTTCACATTGTTCTTTGTTGATGTATAGAAACACTATTGATTTTTTAAGTGTTGCTCTAGTACCCTGAAATTTTGTTGAATTCATTTTTTAGCTCTAGAAGCTTTCTTATGCTTTCCTTGGGCTTTTTAATATATAGGATCATGTCATCTGCAAATAGAGATAATTTTACTTCTTTCCAATTTAAAATCTTTTTATTTCTTTTTCTTATCTAATTACTCTGGCTAGAACTTCCAGTACAATGTTGAATAATAGTAGTGACAGCAGGCATCCTGATCTTAAAAGGAAAATTCTTCAGTCTGTCACCATTGAGTATGATGTTAGCTGTGGCTTTTTCATAAATGCTCAGTATACTGTTTAGGAAGTTCCCTTCTATTTTTAGGTTTCTGAGAGTTTTTATCATGAGAGAGTGCTGGAATTTTGTCAAATGCTTTTCTGCATTAAGTGAGATAATCATGTAAGTTTTTTTCCCTCTGTTCTACTAATGCAATGTGTTTCATTTATTTATTTATTTATTTTAATATTGAACCAATCTTGCTTTCCTGGAATAAATCCCACTTGGTCATGGCCTATAATCCTTTTCATGTGCTATTAGGTTTGGTTTGCTAGTATTTTGTTGAGGAGAGAGTTTTAAATTCAATTTTTTTTGTTTGTTTTAGAACTGAGAATAAGGAATTGTGGAATTTGGTAAGGTTACTAAAGAGTTACCAAAAAGGAAGCTGATCAATGGAGCCACATCAACATGAAGGGAGATCCCCAACAGTGTGTTCCTGTGTCCCAGGGTTCTGACTGGTTCTCTTCAATATTTTATCAGTGGCACGAAGGTGCAGAAGAACTCTTACAATTGAGAGAGCTGAGAAGGAGATCTAACATTTGAGAGAGCAAAATAAAGTTTCCAAAAGAGTCTGACAGCCTGGAATAATCAGGCCAAACTAACAGGATGCATTTAAAATGCGGGATCAATATTTTGGGATCAATAAAATTGTTGGGGAAGGTAGGATGGGAGATTGCTGGATTAACAGCCCTTCCTATAAAGAGAGCTGGGATTTACATGACTGAAAACCTGACATGCACTGAGCATTTTGAGGCTCGAGAAGATGAGTACAAGCTGGGGCTATGCTGACAGTCTCCTGTCCACAGTGTACATGTGCACATGTGTGTTATATGTGGGGCTTGCTTAGTCCTGCTCTTGGCTTTGCAGGTCTGTCCACATCTGGAACATTTATTGCCTTCAGTTCTGGGTGCCAATTTTTAAGTGACAAACTGGAGCCCATCCAGAGAAGAGTGACCAGGACTAAGAAAGGACTCAAAATCATGTCAAGCCAGGGAGTGTTGAAGGAACCAGGGCTACTTAGCCTGGGGGAGAAGAGATTAAGTGGGGGATTTGAGAGTTGTTTTCAAATCACATCATGTGAAAGGAGAAATAGACTTGGTCTGTGTATTTCCAAAGTGGAGGAAAAGACCTAGTGGTAGAGTTAGAAGAAGTGAGAGGTCAGCCTTCTACAGGGGAAACATTTCCAATAGTCAAGTCTTAAAAATCTGTGGGTTGAACACAATATGAGTATCAGAAAGAGTGTTTTAACATCTTAGCTCCCCACCCCCAAATCTGGGGAATTATTTTCCATTCCCTCAAGGTTATCATTGAAACACACTGAAAGTTACCCCTTACCCAGTTCAGGGGAATGAGTCATTTCCCTGGGAATTTGGGACTTAGGAGTGTAGAGGATTCAGGCTAGCTGTAGCAGAAACTTTCAGAGGTAAAACTAGAGAAGAGTTTCCCACCCAGAGGAGAAGAAGTATAGCAAGAAAGAAAAAATAAAACTAACACTCAGAGGTGTGAGAAAGAGGAGGTGAGAAAAGAAGAGGGGAGGAGAAAAAAATGAAACTAACACTCAGAGATGTGAGAAAGAGGAGGAGAGAAAAGGAGAGAGGAGAAGGAAGTGAGACAGAGGGAAAACAAAGAGAAGTGTTTGAGTCTTGTGTTCCAGATATTCCTGAGGTTCACTCTGTATTTATCCTCCCATGACTCAGTCACTCAATTCTTTCTTGGATTTTGTGAAATACCCTATTATCATTCCAAAGGGATGATCTCTTACTTAAATTGGAATTTGTTTTTTGTCACTTTCAGTTCAAAGGATTCTAACTAATACTAGCAGTCTCAGGAGGTAGTGACAGCTCCATCTGTGGAGGTGTTTAAAGTGAAATAGGGCTACCATTACCTGCCAAGATGCTATGAAGTGAGTGGGATAATTTTTGAAGCTGGGTGTTGGGTTATTATCTTATTCTCTCCACTTTTTTTCTCATTTAACATTTTTCATAATAAAGACAAGAAAAAGTGATATGAAGAGAATTCCAGCACTGATGGAAAAGAAACTAAATCAGTGGTTCTCAAACATATCAGACTCCTTGGGATTGATTTAAACAAGAAGAATTTGAAACTTCACTCCTGGAAATTTTGGCTCAATTGGTCTGGAGTAAGGCTCAGGACTCTAGATATTTTCAAAACTCTCCAGATTGTTCTGACCATCAGCCAGGTAAAATTATTGTTGGATTAGATGACATTTAAGGCAGCTTCCAAACCTAAGATCCATAGGCTCAAGGAGAATAAAGGCAGGAAGTGACCAACACCTTCACTTTTAAAATGTGGACACTGAGATTCAAAGGGGTCAAGTGATTTAATGTTACAGAGTTGGTAAGCGACAGTGGGAAAAAGTCTAACTCCAGGGCAATCCCTGTCTTCTGTCCTGCTCTCATCGATTTTATAAAATTGTGAAAACCTTCTGGATAAACAAAGAGACACAAAGAAAGCTGACTCTGGATCCAGACTGCTTAGTTGGAATCCTGGCTCCTCCCCACCACCTCCTGCAAAGAGTTCTTTGCGTGTCTCAGTTTTCTCATCTGTATCCATTTCACAGGGTGGTGGTTGTAAATTAAATGAGTCAATATATGTCTAGTTCTTAAAATAATGCTTAGCCTATGGTAAACAAGTAAGTGTGCTCGCTACTGTTTTGGCTATTACTTGCCTTAGCCCAGTGAGGAAATTCTCACTGAAGGCCTTCAAGAAGACTTCAGATAGTTATTCATTGTTGACAATTCAGAGCAGGGGTGGAGTATTTCCAGCCCACACCCAGTATCTGGCTTAAGGCTTCATGTCATCCTGTTCAGTCTAAGAGCTCAGGCCAGAGCTTGAGTCATATCTTCAGCCCTGGTGGGCAATGCTGGCCACCTCAGCCAGAAGGAAGAAGAGCCAGAGCGCTCATAAGGGCAGTTCAACAGCCGCAGAAACACGATTAACCCCTTTATTCCAGAAGGCTCTTGTTTGTATTTTTTTATTTCCTACATATCCAGTTGTCAAAAAGTTAATAACAATACCTGACTTTAATTAAAGCAAATCAACAACAAAAACAAAACAGCTAAGAGGGATAGGGTGACTTCTAAGGCAACTGTTAGGTATTGTGAAATTAAACATTCCTAAATTCTGAAAGAGTAAAGGCAGGAAAGGAAGTGTCAGCTCCAGACGGGCAGAGTTTCTGACTGCTTCCTCCACAGCCAACCCGGCAGCCAGTGAAGGGTCTGGCACATGGTCGGGAGTCAGTAGATACGTGCTAAAGGGATGACCTTTCAGGGAATGGCTCCAACATGATACAGATGATTGAGACAATTTCCAGTTCAAAGTGTCAATCTACAACTTTAGCTATCCTGTTAAACTGGAGAATTTCATGATTATTTAAAAAAGAAAATTTGAAGTTAAATATAAAAGAAGACTAGATATTTCCTGTGACCTCAAGGGCTATTTCTAAATAAAGGGAGAATAATTTTCAGGGGCGACAACCAGAGAAAAGGAAATGTGTGAAAATCTCCCCCACCCTCACATCGCTCTTCCTCTCTGATGTGCTCTCGTTTCTCTTTTCCTGTTTCATCCTTTCTTTATCCTCTCCCCACAACACTTTTCTACACCCCGTTTTAAAGACTGTTCTCTTTCCTTGCCTTTTCCTCTCTTTCTCTTCTTCTTATTCCTCCTCTAACCCAGTCCTTTATTTTTGGTGATAAAATGGAACTGAAATATTAATTAATAAATCTTTAAGGAATATTTAGGAAGCTCATACCATGCGCTAGGCACATTTGGATTATGATTTTTTTGTTGGTGTTAAAGTGTAATTTACACACTTCAAAGTGCACAAATCTTACATGTACAGCTTGAAGAATTTTCACAGATGTCTACACCTATGTAATTACCACGAGGTCAAGACAAAGGACATTTCCAGCCTCCCTGCCCCTCCCAGTCAGTGCCCTCTCCAGAGTTAATCACTCTTCTGACCCCTATCACCAGAGATTAGTTCTGAACTTCATGTGATTAGAGTCATGCATGTATTCTTTTGTATCTAACCCTTCTTGTTCAACATTCTGTTTGTGGGATTCATTTATGCTGTTGCCTGTAGAGGTAGTATGTTTATTTATTTATTTTTTTGAATTGTCTTATGTCTCCAAGAAGAAATAAAGTTTTTCTTTCTAAAATTGCCAACCAGATTGAGTTTCCTTGTACATAAAGCTGGTTCATGATGGTTTTTTCTCCCCATTCATCCCCAACTCCCATCCCCTAGTCCAATGTGGATTATTGCTACATGATAAGGAATAAAATTTCCTGTGCTTGGGTTATACCTTCACCTTCTCAGTAGACCTAGGGATTGTAACATCTGAGATCCCTTTTAAATTGAGGTTTTCACAGGTTATCCACTTGTGTGTTACTAGTTTCCCAAATTAATTTGTCTTTGCAACTCAGCCACACAGGACTTATGAACAACAGGAACCTCCCCTTGTTAGGATTTCACTGACAACACCCCATTGTTCTTCTTGCTAATTCTTTCCTGCCACTAGAGGTCAGGGTTCAGTTAGCACTACAGAGGGTTGAACAAGTGTGAAAGACCAATTAGCCCTCAATAGGACCCTGGGGGCTGTCTCGGATGCAGTGTGTTACCTGCTTAGTTTGAGACTAGGCATGAAAAGGCTGAGCTACACAGGCAAACAGGTTGTGGCATTTCCAAGTGGAAAACTTACCTCGAACACAACAAATTCACTTATATTTATTTCCTTATTTATTTATTTTTAACGGGCAGGGGCATTTTGTCTAACACATGACCAACATTTCACTTTATTTCTTTCTGTCAGAAGAATGCTTCAAGCTCCAGAACAAATTTAAGCATTCCCCGTGGAAGTTCCTGAAATGCTTGGTTTCCAGATTTAACAACAATAACAATAAAAATGACTTGAGCAGCTGCAAGATTTTTTTTTTCTGACAACTAAAAGTACTTAGTAGGTCAGCATCACTATTTTATGGCCTAAATTTATTTTAGGATGCTAAAGCCCAGTTCTTCAATGCTGCTTGAGTTTTCGCTCCAACATTGCAATTCATCCGGACCTCACAGTGCCGACACCAAAAAGGTAGAAGGAGGACTAGAATCTTAATCAATCTCTTGCAAATTTAGAGTAAGAGGGCAAAATTTAGAGATAATGTAGGTCAGTGCTTCTCAAAGAAATGGTTAAGCTTTATTAAATCTTACCCAGAAGCTCCACGTATAAAACAGATGAAAAGTAGATTTCCTCTGGATGGAGGTGTGTGGAGCTGTGATTCCTCCCCACTCAGCTTCTGAAAGCTTCCTATACCACTCCATGGCCACAGAGGGTACACTTCTGATATCCTGTAACTCTAGGAACATTGTTTGAAAACCACTGATGTAGCCCAAACCCCTTATTTTATGAGTGAGGGAACAGAGGTCCAGTAATTGCCTAGCTGGCGTCATACATTAACGATGATATCTGTCATGAAGTATGACTGGAGGTGATTTATTTTTCTTAAAATTTTAGTTTTTTTTAAGAAACACACTATTCATTTCTTAACACAGCATATGTACACATTGGTATATAGAATATGTGTTTAAGACTAAATAACATGCATTAGGTCAGTTTTGCCAGACCCTGAATTGGTAAAGCAGTAACCCTGTCATGTTCATATTTGATGGGTTAAAATTATGTGCTCCTTTCACAAGGGGAGAACAGTTTTGCATCTCAAGTGTGCACTAGAATTTGCTGCTATGGAGACCACTTTCTTACACCAGATGTTCTGAGGAAGAGGGAAGTTTCCACAGCAAGTGAGAAGGGTGAGAAGATAACGAGGCTGTTGATGCTTCTGCTGCTGGAAGAAGGCACTGAGTGCTTGGCATAAAAGGAGAAACGAGAAAAAGCTAGGAGAGGAGAATCCAGGGAGAACCGTGAAGTTTGTCATTGTCTCCAGCAGTCACGTGGTGACTTATTCACAGGCCAGTGAGGAAAGGAAAGCCATGGCAGTTTGAGAGCAACTTCCAGCAAAGGCTTTTAATATCAAATTGCTCTCTCATCTCCCCTATCTATCTCTGCGGCCCAGGGACCATTTACTCTAAATTTAGAGGGTCTCATTGAGATGAACAACATTATACTCAAGTTTAGGAAAAATCAGGGCTATTAATGCCAGATAAGGATCAATGGGGAAGGAATTTACTTATACCTTGGAGTTTGAATTTCTCTAGTTCTGGTCCAAAATTGTGCTTCATCTTTAGCTAAGAAACAAAACAAAAATTAGTAATTACATTTATTCTTTTAGTAAATAGTTGTGTTTTAAATTTAAAAAAAAAATTCTTGGTGTCCTGAGATACCAGAACCAAAAAGATTTGCTATTATTTTTTCTTGTCTTATTAAATCTGCAGAGAACGTGCCTTTTCAGAGTATATAGGCGACAGAAGAGCACTCCGTGGCATGTATACTAATATCAGCTCTTGGGCCTAGAAAGGAATAAGTTGCTTGTTGCAAACTTGACAGTGGGCCGGGTCTAGTTCTTCCAGGTGCACCTAACCCCATATTCCCTCTATTCTATGAGAGAAGAACTTGAGAATTCTGATCCTTCTCAAGGTCCTGTCTTATTTGGATAAGTACTGGTTGAGAGTTTAAGTCACCTGCAGTGTATTGAGGTGTGTTCCTGGGATGAGGAATGCGTGTTGGGATATTAGCAACAAGCGTTCACCCGTCCCAATGTGCTCGCTAAGCAAGGGGTGGTAGCTTCCACTCTTTTGCTTTGGCCACCAGCTGTTTTGCAAAGTGGAAGCCAAGAAGCAGAGCACTGGTCAATTAAAAGGCCCCAGATCTGAAGAATGTGCTCCAAGGTGCTACTCTGAGAGCTCCACTTGCCTGAGGTCCTGATTATTACTCCCAGAGGGATATACTGTCCTCAACAGACCAAACAAAGGATCCTTCATCACCAGGAAGTCAGAACAGAGAACAAAGGTTAATGCAAACTGAAGGGCAGAAGGTCAAGTAAAAGTTCATCTCTCTGTCCAGGGCTTGTGACACCCTCACACTCTCTTCTTTGGAATCCATGTCCTTAAAATGGCTTACGGCTGGTTGGAACCTCCTCTGGTAGAGGTATGATGTTCAATGCATCTGTGATGATGATACGTTAATTTTCATTGCTTGAATAACTGAGCATCCAGGCCAAACCCATTGTCTTTCTTCTGACCGCTTTGTTTATTAACATTCCAATCCAAGCCCCTAGTTTGATTTCCCCTGTGTGAGAAAGAGGAAGGTCTAACCCACAATGATTATCTTCTGAGATGACCTTCAGAGATGACCCTGCCACCAACCTCTCTTTTCCTGTTGTATAGAAACAAGAAAGGAGATGTGGGATTGAGACCAGGATCAAACAGATATGGACTAAATTCTAGGTTTATGAATTGATTAAGGGTATGAGCTGTTGACAAGGGCCAGGATGACATGCATAATTATGACGCTTCATAGAAGCCAAGAATGTGACTTTATGCTTTGGGATTCTCTGTGAGCTCAGCTGGTGAACCTTGAACCCCAGCTGACCCAGCCAGGCCAGCACACCAAAACTACGCATGATGGAAATAGCAGCTTATATAGCTAAGGGCAAGGGAGAGGAGAGTTCCTTCCGCTTCTCTAGGAGTGAAGAATAAGAATGGCTTGAGAAGAGTTTCAGCTTCAGTGTGGATCAGAATCAGACCCTCCTCCAGTAGGAGGTGGAGGTGACAGCTGTAGAGTCCAGACTGGGAGAGGGGACTTCTTGGTGGTGTGTACCTCTCACTGCTTGTGTATGAAGTGACAGACACTTGAATGAACATCGCCAAGTTTGCACCTCATTCACATCTATAGCCAGAGGGAGGTTTATCCTAGAGACCATTTGTTTCAGTGTGTGTTCAGGGAGTGAATTCTGTCACTCAAAAATGCATTTAGCACCTACTACGGGCTGGGTATTATTCTAGCCATGACCCATGCAATGATGAACAAAAGAGATTCTTTGATCTCATGGAATATATAATCTAGTGGAATAACCCAACATTCATCAAGTTAATACATCAACATAAACTTTAAAACTGTGTGAGGTTCTCAGTGAGCAGACGTCCTCTCATTTGTATTCTTGCGGAGGGCCTTCTCCAAACAGACCTCTAACACTTCTCTCTTCTCTGCCCACAGCAACCTCTTGGAACAACTTTCTGCTTTTCTTTCTCTCCCCTTGAGTTACTTTTTCCCTACTGGCACTTACTTAGAGGAGGTTTCTTATCAAATAATGGCAGGGACCCCCTCTCCCCCCAATTACAGTGAAACAAAGTCTTTTTCCTCAGAGGATCATGGGCCAGGAGCTTTCCATTTCCCTTTTTAACCAGAGTACACAACAGCACCTATGTACAAAGACACTGAAAAATTACTCTGCTTTCATGGCAGGGACGAATGGGAGGCTGAGACCGACATTTTAAGACTTACTGTATGAAAGCTTCAGAGTTAGTCACTGGTACCAAATTCCAGAAAAATTGGACTGGAGCTTTAACCCAGCTGGACCACATGAAGAGTTGGCAAGAGATTTCAAGCTTCTCCAGGGAAACAAAGATACATGAATCCGTTTTAGAGACTGGGTTGTCTCCCAAACAGTAATCAGATTCCTGTCTTGCGTCCCACAATCCCACAGGTGTAAACCACATGAACAAATATGTGCTTAGGGGTGAGGGTAGGAGTGGTGGGGGAGGTGATGACAGTTCTGAATTCATAATGCATCATCTCAGGTGGCAGCTGTGCATCTGTTCCATATTTTGAAACCCCCTCCCATACCAGTAGAACTATTTCAGCAGATAATATCTAGGATTGACTGAAAGAAAAGTCATATGTTACCCAATGTCCTGAAATGGCTCAAGAAGATGGATAAGGGGTAGGTGTCAGGGTTGAAACTTGTATTTTACCTCTTGACTTTCAAAATCATTTGGATGGCAGCTCTGATGCCGTCTTGGAAACTGGACTTAATTAGCGAGGAACCAGCCCTCTCCGTGGGAGCTCTCGGACAGGCACTTTGGGTCCCTGCTTCCCCAAGCTCCCTCCTAGGGATGGGATTTGAATAGTTGTGGCCTGTGGGGCTCCTAAAAGTGCTTTCAGCCCATATGTGGCTACAAGTGATAATCCCAACACGTTTTGCAGGAAGAAAAATTGTGCTGGGAACAGCAAGTTAAGCATTTGCTGAGTTTTAGTAGGAGGTGTGAAAAATCTGTAACTCTCCTCAGTGTGATTCCTGTCGGTCTCACTGCTAGCCACAGTGTGTGAAGGGAAGCAGAGGCAGCGCCAAGCTCACATCCGTCTTTCCGTGGCTCCATTAATCTCTCCTATTCCTGAAAACCAACTTATCTTGCAATTGGTTTAAAAACCTCCCAGGGCTGCAAATAGGACGGCTGCTAGTGCTGAATGGCCTCTGTGCTAATTAGAAAAAGACGTCCCTCCTGGGCAGGAGAATTGCAGAAAGACGCCCCCTCCAGGCAGGCCAATTAGTGCAGGGTGCCTTCTTCTAGGCTGATTCGGGCCTGTGCTGGCCACTGGAGCACAGGCTGGATTTCAGACCCCCTCGAGCTTCCCCAGCTGGACCCCACGATGCCCACTGGCCTGTGGCTCACAAAATTGGCACTAACTAATCTGCCTAACTGGAACACACTTCTAACCCCGTCTCCTTGCTGATATCTGCATTCTTAACCCTCTGCACTTAACCAACACTGAACACTCAAAATCAGAGATATTGACAAAGATCAAAATGGAACCAATGAATGAACATAATAGCACTCATTTTAGTTGCACTGTCCTGTTTTGTGAGGTAGTGACTGTGATATTGGGAACAATTTTCTGTCTTGTTTTCCTTCACCGTGAGTTTGAGATCGTTTTTGATTTTCAGAAGCCATTTCATCGAATCTTTTTTTCTTGGCCTTTAAATATGCCTGCTGTCTTAAGACCTCATCCATCAATAATAATAGTAATAATAGTAATGATAACAGAAAATGATTGAGCAGTTACCATATGCCAGGTGCAGGTGCTGTGCTATGTATTCTCTATGGATTAACTCATTTTAAGTATCACAGAAGCCAAATGAGGCTGGTATTATGATTATTCCTGTTTTAAGATGTGCAAACTGAGCCAAGAAAAGTGAAGTAATTTGCCAACAGCACACAGCTAGTGAGCAGTGGAGCCGCGACTTGAGCCTGAGCAGTCTGGCTATAGAGCTCACACTCGTAACCTCTATGGTATATTGTCTCCATCTATCCACTAATCAGTACTGTCCACCTCTCTATCCAACACTCTATTCAATCACCTGTTCTACACACGTTTACACCTATACACCAGGCTCATGCTAGGTCCTGGGGATGCAACCATGAGCAAGACATAAACTCTAAAATAGAGACAGTTTTAGACGAGTGGGTTGGACAAACAAGTGTAAAGACAATAGGCTTTATATGGTTTCATAGTAGACATGTCTTGGATGTCTACCTTGCCAATAACGTCATATCCCAGGAACTAGGCCTAGGTGCCCTATTTATAACACAAAACTACCTTCTAGCCACAGATGACTGAACTAGAGTGGATACAAGGCATACGTTCTACCAATGCAATGGATATAAACCACCAATTAGCTCTTAAAGGGAATTTGAACTAAAGGACACTATAGAGGTAGGTCCTTAAGAGAAAGGCTGAAGGTGGCACTTTGGCAAACACACAAGTTGGGGAATTGCATAAGCAAAGGCTCTGATATGGGACTGACCGTGATAGTTTATGGACCACGAAGGACCTGCTTGGCTGCCAGGGATATGGCCTCTGGGCTAAGATAATGAGAGATAGGTGGTTAGATATAGCCCAAAACATAACCACTAATTCCCATGAGCCACAAAGGAACATTATTCTTATTACCATGTCTAACTGATGACTATGGGAAAAGGTGCTGAGAAGGGAGGGCTTTGGGGGCCAAATGCAGAGGTCTGCACGTCACGCAGGAGGCGGGTGGCTTTCAAATATTTCTTTCTGCAAACTACAGGTCACAGGGAACCCCAACCCACAAAGCAGATACAATGATCATTGTTCTGGTATAAGCTAGCATCAAAGCCATGGAACCCTCCTTCCCCTTCCCTACAAGGTAGTGGTGTCCTTGGAGTTGTGTTACGTAGAGCTTTTGCTTTGGGAGTTCACGATCTGAAGAGCATAGGTTAAGAGGAAGGCTTTCACAAGAGACTGGCAAGGTCAGAGCTCCTGGGGGCCCAGACTGGGGGCAGAGTAACTTCCAGTGCTTCAGTGGCTGAGAGGTGAGGGGATGAGGGCTTGATGTGGCAGAGGAAAGGGCAGGGAAAGGACAGAGCTGCCGGTTGCTTTGAAAGACAGGCTGGCAGCCAAATGTGTTATCTGCATCCAGTTGCTCTCAGAGGTTTGTAGGAACTTCTGGTCTTTATCACTCAGTTGGATGGCCTTCTTAGCATCTGGATGGTGTAGTTTGGCTTTAATCTTTATTTAGCATGATTTGAGTTATGCAGTCTGAAATAATGGACTCTATGGCCATTTTTAACCTCAGCTTGATTCATGGAGTTTCCACGCTGGAAAGAGATGTCTAATGCTTATTGAAATATTGAACTGAATTAAAGTAATGAAAAAGAATAATTGATTACATCAGAATTATCATAGAATAAGGTCAGAGCATTGCTAGAGAGTGGCATAGGAGTCCCAGTCTTCTTTTTTTTTTCATTTTAAAATTTTTACTTTGTAGAGGTAATCCCCAATTTATACGTGCAAAATATACAAAGATTCCTTTCCCATTCATTGTACCCTGTGAGAGTCTGCAGTTTTTATGTTATTTTTTGTTTTGTTTTTTAGATTCCATATATATGTATTAGCATACAGTATTTGTTTTTCTCTTTCTGACTTACTTCACTCTGTATGACAGACTCTAGGTCCATCCACCTCACTACAAATAACTCAATTTCATTTCTTTTTATGGCTGAGTAATATTCCATTGTATATATGTGCCACATCTTCTTTATCCATTCATCTGTTGATGGACACTTAGGTTGCTTCCATGACCTGGCTATTGTAAATAGTACTGCATTGAACATTGTGGTACATGACTTTTTTGAATTATGGTTTTCTCAGGTATATACCCAGTAGTGGGATTGCTGGGTCATATGGTAATTCTATTTTTAGTTTTTTAAGGAAGCTCCGTACTGTTCTTCATAGTGGTTGTATCAGTTTACATTCCCACCAACAATGCAAGAGGGTTCCCTTTTCTCCACACCCACTCCAGCATTTATTGTTTGTAGAGTTTTTAATGATGGAAGCCCCATTCTTCTACTGAAGAAGGCTTTAGACATAAAGACCCATTTTTTGGGGTCTTTATGAATGGGTAAAAAAATGCAACTATATTTCTTCCACCTCATATCTCACAACATAAGTAGACCATGGTTGGAGTTAGACAGACATGAATTCCATGAATTCTAGAATTCTAGCTTACTATGGTTGACAGTTGGAAATGCTAAATAAATTTCCCTCAGTGTCAGTTTCTAAAATAAAGCATATAGAATCCACCTTCTAGGATGGTTCTGAAGATCAAAGGAGCTATTGTGGGGTAAGCACTGACGTCAGTGCCTGGCATACAGTAGGCACGGACTTATCTTCGATTAAAGAAATGAATGCATGTTATTTCACCTCTTACCTCAGTTTTCTCATCTGAATAATGCATAATAACTGTATGTGTTTGATAGGTTTTTGAGAGACCAAAAGAGATAACAGATGCATGAGCCCTAAATTCTCATAATATTGATAATATTAAATAGAACGAATGGTTTGGAATGAACAACCTAAAGAGTAAGAAAAGGGGCAAAACCAAAATCTGAGTAGTTAAGAGGAGCATGTTCTACCTCTTTGTAGATTAAGAAACAACAGCAAAGACAAATTTATGGCACAGTCATTGCCTAGGAGACCCTGGCAGTTATAGCAAAGAGCCCGGTGATCTGTGGGTTTGGGGTCACAGTTGCATCCTCCTGGCAGACAAACTTCCGGGGAAACTGGAGCTCTGGTGTGGATCCATCCAGGTGCTGGGGCGGCTGAATCAGTAGAAACGATCTTCCAGCGAGTAGCTGACTCAGAATTGTCTCCCTGTCTGTGTCGGTTTGTCTATTGGGACAGCAAAGACTTAGTCTGTATAATTTGTTCTCTACCATAAATTATTTACCATAAATTATTTTAGTGCTGCCTATCAAGGCAAGGCCAAGAGTCCAATGTCTCATCTTAATGTTTTTCCCTTTCCTTAATGAATCTGTTAATTATTTTTTTTGTGTTCATTTACTTATTTTGGTTGGTGTGGTAAGGTTAGAGTTTGACTTTTTCTTAAGTATATGAAATGATCTATAATAAAAGATGCATAAAAGAAGTGTCTCAGCTTGGGCTACTATGACAAAAAACCATAGACTGGGTGGCTTATAAACAACAAAAATTCATTTCTCACAGTTCTGGAGTCTGGAAAGTCCAAGACGAAGGCAGGGGCGGTTTCAGTGTCTGGTGAGAGCACACTTTCTGGTTCATAAATGGTCATCTTCTCACTTTGTCCTTACATGGGGGAAGGGGCGAGGGAGCTCTCTGAGATCTCTTTTGTAAGGGCACTAATGTCATTCAGGGGGACTTCACCCTCATGACCTAATCACCTCCCAAAGGCCTCCAAATACCATCCAAATACCTCCAAATACCATCACGTTGGGTGTTACAACTTAACACATGAATGCATATGAATTTGCAGGGGGCGGGGAACACAAAGATTCAGTCTATAGCAGGAAGAGACCATTGAAATAAAGGCAAATAAGTACTGGTGGACATGGAGATATGCAATGAATGGTACTAAATATTTTAAAGTATCTGCAAGTAACAAGGTCATAAAACGTCATGCAAATACTACTATTTATAAATACCTACAATTAACAATTTTGGTTACTGTGTCATCATATCATTTTTCATACCTTACCTAATACCATTTTTTATTTTAGAGAATATTTTTGGCTTTAACACCACAGAGTTTACAGCTGCTTCAAGCAGTTAGCTGTTTCAGGTTATGAATTCAAATAAGGAAGAAGACCAGATAAGACAGGATAAGGAAAAGAAAAACCACAGAGCAGGAGTACCTTATTATTAATGATCTGGTTTTGATTGAGTTATTGAAGTAACAGGTTGGCTGGAGTGCAATTGTCCACAATTGTATTCAACAAATTCTAGAAATCAGAACATAATGAAGGTCCAGCAGCTTCAGTCGTGTCAAGCACTGACCAGGTGCCAGGTATGGTGATAAAGGATGTTATCTTGTTTGGTCCCTAGAATGGTGCTGGATAAGGTAGTCACTGTCCATATGTGACTATTTTAATTTTAATTAATTAACATTAAGTAACATTTAAATTTCGGTTCCTCACTCACGTTAGCCATATTAGGGACCTACTGCAAAAGCGTATTGGGTGCTATATATAGATCATAGCACATGTGGGAGATATCAGGATTTTAATCCAGCTCTGTCACTTATTAGCTATGTGACCTTGACTTACTCAAGTTTTACCCTCTGAGCCTCAGTTTCCTCATCTGTAAAGTGGGACTAACTATGTAGTACAACTGCTATGAGGATCATAAATTACAAATTCTTAGTTTACCTAGCAGACTGTCTGCTGCATAGCAGAGGATGATGGGGGTGGTGGTGATGATGATGATGATGGGAGAGGGGAAGGATGAGGGGATTCAAATTCATCGTCAAAATGCTTCTGGTGTGACTGTAAAGTATCTTGGTCACTCCCGTGACATAGCTGTGTATGGCCGTGGTAGGAAACCTCCCCTTTTAGCACATTTCCACCATCTCCATAACACAGAGCACCCCTCCAGGACACAGATCTCTTCAACGACTCCATGCACTTAGCCTATTGCCCCACTTGCTCCTAAAACACTTGTCAGATTTGAATGTACCACAGCCCAAAAGTTAAAAATTATAACTGCAATCAAATCTAATATCAGCTTACCCTTGAGAGGGCAGCCTTCAGTGAAACCAGTCTCTAGCTGCAGTTTCAAGAACCAGTGAGCAGATACTGACAATAATTTTGGGAAAATAGCAGAGCTGCACCCCCCAAGACTACCTCTGATTGTACCCTTTCTCTTTTTCTGACCTCTTACCAACAAGACATTGCTTAAAATCCCCCTTGCTGTTAGAAGGCCAAAGAAACCACTCCTTTTGAGACTAACACACCTGCAATTGTTCTGTTTTCTTCTGTCACACCAGCCATTTTGCAACATCTGGATAAGTAGCTACAGCACAGCATCTTTTCCTGTCTCAGGTCTCAGCCTCCCACTGACCACAGGGTCAAGTGTTTTGCTTAATTCCATGGCCTCCTCTGCTGCCTCTTCAATCAGTGCTGTCATTTCCCCAGTTGGAGGGTCAATGACTAGTCTGGACGATAGGTCTTCTATAAGCGAGTCTTTGCCTGGTGTATAGATTACTCATAAATCATATCCTTATAACAGCAATAACATTCCCTGTAATCTAGCAGGTGCGTTGCCTAGTGTTTTGTGATCCGTCTGGACAGTCAGGCTTCTGCCCAATGCATGTTTGTGGAACTCTCGTCGTGCACGTATCACTGCCAATATTTTTTTTCTTGCTTGCTCAAGCAGACTTTTTTCCCAGCCGAAGCCAGCATTAGGGATGTGCAAGTGACTACTGAACAGTCCAATTGTTTGCTGAGAATCTCACTATGGGCTCTCAGTGTTCTTGTACATCACTGGACAGTTATTTTAGTAATGCCAAATTAGAATTTGAAACAGAAGAGGAAAGGAACGCACATTTGCTAAGTGCCCGCACTGTGCCAAGCACTGTGCTCGTTACCTCACCCGTGATGTTTTATTGACTCCTCCCAGCAAACTCATGAGTTGGGTACTACTCTTAATCTCATACAATGAGGAAAGTGAGGCTATAAGAAGTTTAATACCAATACCAGTTAGTAGTTATCATGCTCTGATGCCAGTTATATAAGACATTATCTCATTTAGTCCCTAGACTAGCTGCCTCATCCAAAAAGGTAACAACTAGTCACACGAGGCTATTGAAATTCAAACGAATTCAAATAACATAAAATTTCAAGTTCAATTTCTCAGTCATACTAGCCACATTTCAAGTGCTCAATTGCTACATGTGGCCGAGGGCTACTGCCTTGACTCTGCAGTGTAGAACATTACCATCATTGCCCAAAGTTCTCTCAATCAGTGCTGCCCTACAGCAATGCTATAGGTGGGGCCAGGCACTATGATACACATACTACAGATGGGAAAATGGAGGCTTCGATTGATTTTGTGACTTGCTGAATAAAAGTAAACAGAGCTTGTGCATTAGGTCCAGGCCTGAATCCAGTTCCAGGAGGCTTGCTCTTAACCACAGCTCTGAGCTGTATACTCAGTGGCATACCTAAGGGCACACCACTGATACATGATAGTGGGGACTCCCGGGCACAGGGCGCCTTGAGAATTCAGGGATAGCCATTGTAGCCTCACAGCAGACCCTTTCCGATAAGCCTTATCTCTGGTGCGAGGCATGCAATCCTCATCTCTGGCATTTCCTTGATCTGGTTTCACTCCTGAGGTTATCAGATGCCCTGGGATGTTCACCTCCACCAGTTATGTGTACGTGCCTCTTTCAAGGTCTCTTGCCTCTGCAGGAGCCCATCTCCCGATCTCACAGTGTCATCTCTGTCTTCATTGGGTTGTGCTTGTCTTCCCCATCTGCCACCATCCCTCATCCTGGCTAGAGACTCCCACAAAGTCTTTATCGTTCCCTGAATGACCCTGGAGGCTAACTCAATCCCAAATAGTAGTCTGAGTCTGTGACTCTGGCTTGCCCTGGGGAGCAAGAAGAATACAAAGCAGAATGGGTTCCATCTGCTGTCGTGCAAGCTCTTTTGCTGGCTCAAGACGCAAGACTTCCTCTGGGGCCAGAAGAGGGGCGTGGCAAGTGGCCAGGTTACCTCTGTTCACTCCAGCCTCAGGCTCCTGCTCTTTTTCTCAGGAACCGTTGCACTGAGCCAGAACCTCTGCTTCCTTCAAGAGCTCAGTGCTCACCATGATACAAGACTTTCTCTGAGATCTCTTACCATTGCAGAGCCATACAGTTTGTTGAGTGGCCTGACATATCAAGGGTCTGTCCTAGGCAGCATGGGAAAAATAACACTTCCTGAACCCTTACTATGTGTCCAGGACTCTGATTCATATGCATGATTTCATTTACTCTTCACAAAATCCTTAAGCGACTTCTTCTTTATTACTCCCAGTTTACAGACTAGAAAATCAAGACACAGAGAAGTAATTTGCTCGAGGTCACACAGCTATTTGGGAATTAATTGGGATTAATACTTTGAATCCCTATGCTGTATTTCCTCTTCATTTACTCTAATTCTGTTAATAAGAAATTATTGTTCATGATTGACCAATGAGATGAAAAAGCCTTAGAGAGTAAAGATCTTTGTCTAGGATGTAGGTAATAAGTGACCAAGCTGGAGATGACAGTAACAACATTAGTATATACTTTAGCTATATTTATTTATTTATTTATTTATTTTTAAAATATATTTTAAAAATTTATTTATTTATGGCTGCATTGGGTCTTCACTGCTGTGCGCAGGCTTTCTCTAGCTGCAGGGAATGGGGGCTACTCTTTCTTGAGGTGCACAGGCTTCTCATTGCGGTGGCTTCTCTGGTCATAGAGCACGGGCTCCAGGTGCGCAGGCTCAGTAGTTGTGGCGCGTGGGCTTAGTTGCTCCGCAGCATGTGGGATCGGATCTTCCCGGACCAGGGATCAAACTCATGTGCCCTACATTGGCAGGTGGACTCTTAACTACTGTGCCACCAGGGAAGTCCCACTTCAGCTTTTTTTTTTTTTTTTTTGTAGTACGCGGGGCTCTCACTGTTGTGGCCTCTCCCGTTGCGGAGCACAGGCTCCGGACGCGCAGGCTCAGCGGCCACGGCTCACAGGCTCAGCGGCTCCGCGGCATGTGGGATCTTCCCGGACCGGGGCACGAACCCGTGTCCCCTGCATCGGCAGGCGGACTCTCAACCACTGCGCCACCAGGGAAGCCCTCAGCTATTTTTAAAAGTCAAATTTTAAACAATTCAGCTTGAATGTAAAGAGCTAAGAATAAAGTAAGAAGGCTGCTTTGTGAAATGTAAATCACTCTACAAATTTAAGGTACTCTTTTTTTGTCACAACCTCATCATTAATTGTGTTAAATATTACTTCTTGGTCATGTTCTTTAAGTTAGACCCACCAATGTCTTTTACTCTCATAACTGTTCAAAACCCAATAAAAGAAAAGAAGTCCAACAGTAAGGATTCACTTAGGCTGCATTAATAGCACAAACAATCTGACTTAACCTCAGCAGAAGTTTATTTCTCTCTTGTGTAAGAGAAGCTTAGAAGAGAGAAGCCCAGGGCTGAGATAGGGACCTTCTCTGTGGCTCTCATTTTCATGGGCCAAGATGGCTGCTAGGATTAGAGCTATGATGTCCACAATGAAGACAGCTGGATGGAGAAAGCAGAAAAAAAGTATGGATATCTTTCCCATTAAGAAGACTTTATTTGTATTTATATCTATTATACTATTAGGAGCCTAGAAAATGGAGTATTTAGGTTATGCAAGAATATGTCCAGCTAAAAGCCAATATTCTGTTTCTAAGGAGGGACAGCAGTCTACAAATCTGCTAATATACAAGGTAGTTTAGGCCATCACCCCTCTTCTGGCTCACCTCCCAATAGGAAGCCCTTCAATGGCCTTCCTAGCTCTAACTCTGTGGATCTCAGAAGCAACATAAATCATTATTTTCCCCTTTTCTTGTTCAACAGCTCATCCAGGGCCATTGCAGGACCATCTTCCTCTAAGAATGATCTTGGGAAGGAAATCACAATTCTCCTCCTTGTACTTCCTAGTCTATAAGGTATCCCCAATTTTTAGTTTAACAGCACATTTGTTTCGAGGCAGGCCTCATCTCTCCTGTTTCTTTCCCATTTTTTGCTTCTTGCGTCTAGATGACCACCATTAGACTTGAGCTTGGCGAGATTTTAGTCTGAGTTGGATGTTAACACACCAGTACCTTCGTCTTAAGCCATTATCACCGAATAAGTTGGAGCAGCAGCATTGCTGAGTAGAGATCCTTGAGAAAGTGCCTTGATTACGTTCAGTTAAAATATCAATTGATGGGCATCTTGCCTCTCCTTGCCTTTCATGTAAGGGAGTTGGGAGTTCAATTAAATGATCTATCAAGTCACTGTCAGTTCTGAGATCTACAATCCCTTGGCCTTGAAAGGATGGGACCTGGGGGAGCCAGCAATTAGGATGCAGAGGCCAGAAATAGAGTAGGACTGAAAGGGAGGTTGGAAGATGCCAGATCTCTTTATAATTTTTGTCAATGTTAGCTTTTCCCAATCTAAACTTGAATCGATCACACTTAAGGGGAGGAAGAGGGAGCAGATATCTCTTCCTCTGAGAAGTGGCAAGTGCTTGGAGGGACAGTGTGCGTGAGCATCTCATTGGATGAATGGGATGAGGAACACACCTCAGAGCTGCCTTCTGGGTTCTTTCTCTACCTCTCTGCCTGCTTCCTCTGAATCTCCATCCTGACACTTCTTGTTCCATTCCCTATATTTCAGTGTTCCCCAGGGTTCTAAAATCTCACACAATATACGCTCCCATCTTATCCACACAAATCCGTATCTCTTTCTGTTGAGCGCCAGACCCACAAAGAAGACTTCATAAGCCTCTTCAAAGAATATTTCTACAAACAAATGCACCCTCTTCCCCACAAAATATGCTCATTCTTCAATATCCCCAGTTTCAAATAGCTACACCACTGCCCTAGCTAACTGCTTGGTTCAGAACTGGAGAGTCATTTAGAGTCTGCCCTTTCCTCCCCACCCCTCCTCCCTTGGCTGTCAATTAGCAAAGCCTCTCACTTCTGTCACCGTCTTCTCACCACCAAGGGCTCATCGCTTTTATCCACATCAATATCATAATTTCTGGGATTCTCTAATCCCTTTGCTATAAAAGAAACATCTTTTAAGTTATAACCTATTAATAATAGTGACAGCAATAGCAAAAATAATCACAACCACTTATTTTTTTTCCATTGGGTGCAAGGGCTTTATACTTATTATCTTCAATTCTCATAACAACCCTTATTGTTTTACCCATTCAACAGATGTGAAAACTAAGGCCAATCAACAGCTCCAATGTCACCATGCTAGTAAGTAGTGGAGGAAGGATTTGAATTCCATTCTCTTCAGCTTCAGATTCTGTTCTGGTTTAAAATCCTTCTTGTCCTACCACTTGTCCCTCTCCTATTGCCTTCAAGATGGAATTTCAATATTCTCAGCCTACTGTACATAGGCTGTGATGGTCCAGCTAACTACTACTTCCCAGCTTCATCTTCTGCCATGTCCATTCATTAAGAACTGCTTTCAACTTCAAGATAATTCCTTGCCCTTTTGTGTCTCTTGTTTTTATAAATGCTGTTCTTTACCTGCAGAGGTCTTCCTCCATGGATCACACTACTTTGGATCCAAATATTCTATTCAAATGTCACCTCTCCTCCAAAGCCTGTCTGTCCTTCTGAGTCTGTTACTTCCACTTCCCCCTGAGCTAGCCATGATCATAGCCTTTATTATTCTAACTTTTCACTGTATCCCCTTTCCTTCTTAAAGCAGAAATTCCTTTTTCTTTTTCCTCTATTTCTTTTGCACCTAGCACAAATGTACTGAGAACATTTTGTGCTCAATAATTGATGATGGAGATCATGATGATTTTCATGATGATGGTGGTGAAGAAAAGCTGATGGTAATATAGCCAAAAGGGAGAAGTTTTCCCCAGGGCTCAATCTGGTCTTTCTTTAAGCTCTTCTTAAATCATCCTATCCAAGCCCATGGATTTTCGTACTTACTTTTATATTGATGACTCCAAAATTTTTGTCTCTAGGCTTAACTTCTCCCTTGAGCTCCAGATGAATGTATCCAACTGTTTCCTTAATGCCTTCAAGTGTAAGTCTAATAGGCACCTGGGCCTTAACATAGCCAGAAGAGAACTCTGGAGTATTTTCTTCCCAAACTGTTACTCTTCCAGTCCTTTCCATCGCATTTAATAGTCCCATCTTTGACTCACTTGCTTTGGCCAACAACTGAAACGATAACCACTATGTCTCTCGTGCCCTACATCCAATTCGTTAGTTAATCCTCTTGGCTTTAGTGTCTCCCAAAATCATAATAAACCATGCTGTATCCTATCATTTCTCTCCTTGATCACTACTACTATTCAGGTGTAAGTCAAAGTCATCTTTCAATAACAGGGTCCCAACTGATCTCCCTGTTTCCATTCTTGTCCCTCTATCATTCATTCTCCACACAGCAGCCAGAGTGAACTTTTGTAACAGAATCATATCATGTCATTACACTTGTTTAAAATCCCCCAAAGGCATCCCATCACATTTGAAATTAAAATGTGCTATGTTCCCTGCTGGGATCTACGGGATCCTGCTGCCTACTTCCCTGACCTGATCTCCTCCACTGTCTCCTTCCATCAGGATCTGGCCACACTGACTTTCTTTCTGTCCCTTGAATCAGATGAGCCTGTTTCTGTCTTGGCCAAGTGCACTTGCTATGCCTTGGCCTAGATTACACCTGTCCCCAGATCTTTGCATAACCAGCTCTTCCTCCCTATTCTCTGCTTAGATATCCCCTCCTTGCAGTGGTCTCCTCTGAGCACCCACCTAAAATAGTCCCAACTCCACCACTACTCTTTTCCTCATTACCTTTCTTCATATGCTGCTTAGCACTGAGCACTATCTGATATGAATTCTATTCACTAATTTACTTACTTATTTACTTTTACATTTCTATTGTCTCTTCCCCCAGCTAGAACGTAAGTTCCATGAGAAAAGGGACTCTCTCCCTCTCTTTCCTTCTCTCTCTCTATATGTATCTATGTATCTATTTATATTTGTAAAGAGATTTAGATTTAAATTTTAGATATATACACGCATGCATGTAAAGTCTCCCTGAACCTCTTTATGATATTAGACCAACAACTCCCATAGACTGGAGTACAAGAAGTAAAGTCTTCTTCATTCTTTACTTGCCTTAAAAACATCTCTTCACAAACTATGATACATAGAATGGATAAACAACAACTTCCTGCTGTATAGTACAGTGAACTATAGTCAATATCCTGTAATAAACCATAATGGAAAAGAATATGAAAAAGAAATCTATGTCTATATATATCTGAATCACTTTGTTGTGCAGCAGAAACTAACAAAACATTGTAAATCAACTATACTTCAATAAAATAAATTTTTAGGGCTTCCCTGGTGGTGCAGTTGTTGAGAGTCCGCCTGCCGATGCAGGGAACACGGGTTCGTGCCCCAGTCCGGGAATATCCCATATGCCGCGGAGTGGCTGGGCCCGTGAGCCATGGCCGCTGAGCCTGCACATCCGGAGCCTGTGCTCCACAACGGGAGAGACCACAACAGTGAGAGGCCCGCGTACGGCAAAATAAACAAATAAATAAATAAACATTTTTAAAAACCTCTTCAGAAAATCTATTGCATTTCAACTATTATTCTCCAAAATAATAAGAGGTCTGAAAAGCTAGTATTATGACACATGCAACAAACTGGGTGAAAAAAAAAACATTCTAAGTAAAAAAAAAAAAGTATGTATTATATGATTTTGTTGACATGAAATTTAAAAATGGACAAAATTGATCCATGGCGATAGAAATTAAAATAGTGGTTACCCTTGAGTGCATTGACTGGGAGAGGACTGAGAAATCCTTTAGGATAGTGGAAATGTTCTGATCTAGACAGTAGTTATATAGGTATATACATGTATAAAAATTTTGTCAACCTATACACTTAAGATTTTGACATTTTCTTTTTTTTAATAACACTGCTGCAAAGGCAGCATTTTTTAAAAATTAATTAATTTATTTATTTATTTTATATTTATTTTTGGCTGTGTTGGGTCTTCGTTCTGTGCGAGGGCTTTCTCTAGTTGCGGCAAGCAGGGGACACTCTTCATCGCGGTGCACGGGCCTCTCACTATCGCGGCCTCTCGTTGCGGAGCACAGGCTCCAGATGCGCAGGCTCAGTAGTTGTGGCTCACGGGCCCAGTTGCTCCGCCGCATGTGGGATCTTCCCGGACCGGGGCTCGAACCCGTGTCCCCTGCATCGGCAGGCGGATCCTCAACCACCTTGCCACCAGGTAAGCCCTTGACATTTTCTCATTGCATATTATCCCTCAAGCAATCAATTAAGACCAGTAGTAGTAGCCATTTAGTCACAAGGAACTCAGAGCCTGAAGGAATTTGGTTGAAAGTTTTAGGTAAGATTTTTTTTTTTAGGATTCAATGCAGTCTTAACTTTAGGAAAAAAATCTCGTGAACATATAAGGAGATGATGGTTCCAGCACATCAAGCTGTACCCTTCCTGTTAAAAGGAAAAAATCTCCTTAAGCCTTTACATTTACTTGCTCCGTTCCCCATAGCTCCCAAGTACAATAGTGAATGTAAGCTACAATAAAAAGGTCATTTTCTTCTTTCAGCAACAGTAACACAAGTGGCTACATTTCCTGATTCTGGATTAAGTTCAAGATTTCAAATACAACTGGACTCGTTTCTGATTAGAAAGTTTGATATTTATCATAGACTTCCCTGTCTTCCATAACCAGTAGGAGAGAGATTGCAAAAAGGTAAACTGAAAGGGACCATTCTTTTATTCAACAATTAACCCCATCTGGGTAAATAATACGGCGTGGGGCACTTGAGCCATTGCTGTTAGGCTCTGAGTTCAGAACTCAACACGGCTTCAAAGCGGTGTCGATGAAACGATGACAAGATGCTACAGAAATGGCTTTTTATGTGGAATATAATGCGTGTCTAGTGTTACATAGTACAGTAACGAGGAGAAGAGGGTTGTAAAGACAGAGGATAGAGTGTCTGGAAGTACTTACCTGAGGGAAACACAATCTTGGTTTAGTTCAGGCCCTTAGGCCTAGAAACACAGTATATGGTCTAGAAACTTGAATATTCGAAAACAATTTCATCAAGGGTTGTAAGGTTTCCATCCCAGGCAAATAAAAACAAAATTCCCTGGCAGTCACCAAGGCAGCCAAGAGCTGAGATGCTTCTGAAAACCTGAGCTTCATTCCCTCTTTTATCAGATAATTTCATTATACAAAGGGGCATATGTCTCTTAAAAGTATCAAACAGCACATTAGAACCGTGAAAGCCTGTCAGTCAACAAATCCTTTTGATAAAGATCGATCGCTCCCTGAATAAGGGGAAAACATAGTCCGGGTCAATCTGTCAGCAAACGCATTCAAAAATCTATACTCTGAATTGAGACAAGGAACACTAATAAACTGAGATTACTTTCCAAGAAAATATTTGGGTATCCCTACAAGCCCAGGCCTCACACCTGACTGCATTCGGCATCCCCGGGAAGAATAGGCCGAGTGATCCACAGAGGTGTGCAGGCAACTTTGGTTACTTCTGAGGCAGCCCTCGCCCGATTTCCACCCACCTGTATCACTTTTAGTAAATGGCACAGGGGTGGAAATTAGTGGGGGAACCTGCTCGAGACTCCAGCAGCTCCAATTTCTCAAGTGGCTTTTCTATTGTAATATGGGTATTCTGAGGCTCACATGAGAAACCCGGGGTCTGGGATCCACTTCAACAGTAAACGGTTAGCACAGACCCTCTGGAACAAAAAGCGCTTGTGCATCTAATCTCTGTCCGTTGCAGACATCTCAGGGGAGACCCGTGAGGAAAACAAAACATGAAGAAAATAGATATGGATCATCTTTATGACCTAAGAAAAACAACTACCCTTGTTGGTTAATTGAGCTCTGCCTCCCAGGAGCACAAAGGGATGGAGTTAACACCTACTGAGTCCCTACTGTGCGTGCTTTGCAGTTTGCTACCATTATCTCTTTGAATCGGCACTGAGAGGCAGATATCGTTATGCCCATGTTACAGAGCTCATAGGAGGCAAAGGTGGCCAGTGTTTCACCCAAGGCATTTAACTAATGTCAACAGTGGAATCTGGACCCACTGTGTCCTGTGTATCAGGCCTGTCTACCAGAGTGACTGTCCACCTCTGGCTTCCCCCTCGAATTGGTCCAGGGCCACCCACCCACCATCTCCACTGCCCCCTTCTCAGTGGTTGGGCCGACTCCTGGGCAGCAGAGGACCCTCTGGGTTTTTTTCCACTTAGTAAGGAGACTAGCTCAAGGTCAGCCATGTAAGGAAGGACTGGATGAAGTGGAGGACAATCTGATCTACACAGTTGGAAAAACCATAGACCAAAGCCCAGAAACACAGTTCAGAAACAGATGGGCAGAAATTCCTTTGTCTGGGTATTCACAGGGTCTATAATTTGGATAGATGATCGGAAGCGAGGGATGAAGAGAAGGGTAGAAGACAGAGACTCTGTGCTAGGGTCAAATAGACCATGCCAGTTTGCTTACCCCATCTCTCCTTATCTTTATTGTAAGGAGAAGAGATGAATTAGATTTTAGAAGGACTGGATTCAAATAAGAGCTTTGCATCAAATGTAACTGTGGGACTTGGGACAAGGTAATTTACCCCACTGAGTACCAGTTTCCTCATCTGGTTATTCAGGCTAATGGTACCACCTGATGGAAAAAAGTTAAGATTAAAAGGAATAATGCACAGGAAACACCTAGCCCAGTGCCTGGAATACAGTAAGCCCTCAGAAATCTTAGGCTTCTCCATTTCTTCTTCTAACCTCTTTAGGAAGAGCCAATTCCACAGTGACATTGGCCCTGTGACCTAGTATGAGAAAATAAGTAACGAGTGATTGGGCTGATGAATTCAGACCCAAGATGTGCTGCAGCCCACAATGGAAGCATCATTTCTTGGGGGTATATTTGGGGCAACCAAGACTGATCATTTTGCTTCCCTGCCACACTTTGTGCGACAGCAGAGAGAAGTGCTCTGAGATTCATCTTGGGCAGGCGTCTGACATGGTACCTGTCTGGGCCCCAACCTTAAACACGGCATCCACACCCCATCAACTGTTGTCATCCTATCCTGAATGACAGCCACTGTCCCCACTCTGCGCCCCACCCGTCCTCATTCTAGTGTTCCAAGCCATCATCCCTTGGTTACAGCCTGAATTCCCATTTGGCTTTTCAGTGGCATGGCCTGAGCTCATGAGCCTAAGAATAAGGAATGAAGGGGCAGGGTGGGGAGTGTACACATGAAAGTGAAGGAGAAAACCTCATATTTAAATGAGAAATGAGTGCATTTTACCTCTTCTCTTTATTTTCCCTTAATAGTTTTGATGGAAAGTGATTGAACTTGGAGTTCTGGTCTATCCGCCTCCTTATGTGGCCTTGGGAAGTCACACAGATTTCTGTTTCCTATTAGTAAAATATGGACATATCAGATACTATCTCTGAGGTTCCTTCTATTCAAGCATTCCATGAGCCTGTTATTCTGTTTCAGCTTTATCATCCATCCTCTAAGAGGATGAGGGAGGCAAATTTAAAGGTTAGGAGGTTGGGTGGTTAAGGTTAAGAGGTGGCACTAGACTTGGAGTCCTGGGTTCAAGACCAAGGTCTGTCACTAACTTGACATGCTCTTAAGTGAGATACTTCCCCCTTTTGAGCCTCTCTCTCTCCATCTATAAAAGGAGAATTGTTACTAGAATTGTTAAGGATTCTTCAAACGTTAACACTCCACAGTGGACTTAATAAACCAATAAATTCTAGGGCGTAACTCATGTTTCAGACCCTGTGCCAGATGTGGAAAACTTGTGGGCAAAGAACTAAAAACTCTAACAGGCGTAAGTTTCCTGAAGCTCCCTATTTCCTGGTAGACAACAGAGGGCACTCTTGGCATGTGTGCATCTAAAGGGTCCCCAGAGACCCTGGTGTGAGCTACCATGGCATATTATTTTTCTGAAGCTTAAGTTTTTATGGTATGTTACTATAGAGGTTCTATCTGTCCCACCGGCCTGCCTCTTGCTTACTGAACCATATTTAATCTACATTTGGCCCTGGGTTCTCCTTACATAAATTTACTAAATTCTGATATTTATCAGGAATTAATCTGGGGTCTAGTTCTTCTGTATGTAAATTCTTAGGCAAATACTACATAGATCTGAGCTCTCTTCTCCTCCCTCTGCCCTAAGCATGTTTTCACTCACTCTCATACTTTTACCAGGTTCCACATTATTTTATCAAATTAAAAAGAGAAATTTTAAATCCACAAAAATGGTATGAAATTCCAAAGTTTGTGTTGTCGCAGTTTATCCCAATGTGTTCTTTTGGGGAATAAAATCGGACAATGTGTAAAAGAGTTTCAGGAAGAGACAAGGAAAGCTTTATAGACTCTTCATAAAGTCAAGTGGATTGCTACGTAAATGCCACATAAACCATAATCATCATGACCATATTTTAAAGGAGAATGTTACTACAGGCACATTCTTCCTTTTCAAAAGTTCAGTTCTTATGAAAGAATGCTCAACCTCATTAATCATTAGAGAAATGCAAATCAAAACTACAATGAGATATCATCTCACACCAGTCAGAATGGCCATCATCAAAAAATCTAGAAACAATAAATGCTGGAGAGGGTGTGGAGAAAAGGGAACCCTCCTGCACTGCTGGTGGGAATGTGAATTGGTTCAGTCACTATGGAGAACAGTATGGAGGTTCCTTAAAAAACTAAAAATAGAACTACCATACGACCCAGCAATCCCACTACTGGGCATATACCCTGAGAAAACCATAATTCAAAAAGAGTCATATACCAAAACGTTCATTGCAGCTCTATTTACAATAGCCAGGACATGGAAGCAACCTAAGTATCCATCATTGGATGAATGGATAAAGAAGATGTGGCACATATATACAATGGAATATTACTCAGCCATAAAAAGAAACGAAATTGAGTTATTTGTAGTGAGGTGGGTGGACCTAGAGTCTGTCATACAGAGTGAAGTAAGTCAGAAAGAGAAAGACAAATACTGTATGCTAACACATATATATGGAATCTAAGAAAAAAACAAAATGTCATGAAGAACCTAGGGGCAAGATGGGAATAAAGACACAGACCTACTAGAGAATGGACTTGAGGATATGGGGAGGGGGAAGGGTGAGCTGTGACAGAGACAGAGTGGCATGGACATATATACACTACCAAATGTAAAATAGATAGCTAGTGGGAAGCAGCCGCATAGCACAGGGAGATCAGCTTTGTGCTTTGTGACCAACTAGAAGAGTGGGATAGGGAGGGTGGGAGGGAGGGAGACGCAAGAGGGAAGAGATATGGGAACATATGTATATGCGTCTGATTCACTTTGTTATAAAGCAGAAACTAACACACCATTGTAAAGCAATTATACTCCAATAAAGATGTTAAAAAAAAAAGTTCAGTTCTTAACTATGAAGTGTTGTGGAAATTCTCATTGACTGTTAGGTATCAACTACATTCATCAAGGAAAAATAAATCTCTCTATATAGAGTTATATGTAAGACAGTTTAGAAATTTTGGCAGCAACAATATTCAGAAAAGTACAGTCAGTAACCACATTTGAGGTTAGCAGGACATATTTCTTAAAACCAGCTTTGTCCTTAAATGGTACTATCTGCTTAGTTACCGTGGCAAGGTCAACTACATCTAGTCTTAAGTCTGCTAGCCTTAGATGAGTCACTGAAGCCTCCGACTCCTCAGGCCAAACACTGTGGGCTCTACCAGATGTTATCTAAGCCTCTTCCTTTGTGGCTGTCTATGGATGCCATGAATTGGGTGGGAGGCTGCTAGGTTTAGGAGAAGGGTGTGTCTTTGAAGTGGGACAGAGCTGAATGTGAATCCCTGCTTTGCCACTAACAAATGGCCTGAAGAAATTTGCTTGCTTTCTCTAAGCTTGGCTTTTGCATCTTCAAAATGGGAATAAAAACACCTAGCTTTTGAGTTTTTCCTGATAACGTAATGAGATAGCCCACAAAGGGCCAAGCACACACAGAAAATATTTGGTAAAGATTAGTTCGCTTCCCTTCCCCATCCAGGCTTGGATGTTCTAGAAGGGCTTATGCAGCCTTCATCTGTGTTTAGTCAAGGATGAGAATAAAAGTATATAGAGAAAAGTAAGTATGAATTTTAATCTGAGTGTCCAAAACAACGTCCTGGGTTTCTTGAGAGCAGAATCACGTGAAGTTTTAAAGGTTTAGTTCAGAATTTTGAACGTTTGGTGAAGCAGCTCGGAGACCGATGTGGAAGTTAACTGCTCTACAAGCAGCTTTTGGTGTCCTGCTACCATCTCAGCCATGGCAACCCAGAGTTACCAGCCTGATCCATTTTGCTTGATTAATCCCTTTGGACTTGAAGGGGAACAGAGATTCGGGGAGTAAAATCTGAGGGTAGATTCTACCAGAGTTTTAGAGCATCCCGACTTGATAGGCAAATAGCCTTAAAGATCAATTCACTTGGTCTTTAAAATAATATTGTGGGCATAAATAAGCAGAAGAAAACCTTTTTTGAGTCGAGCAGGTTTGGGGCCATTTGCTTTGATCTAGCGAAGAAGTTAAGAATGTATAGTGGAAAATAACCTACTAAGTTTTGAAATATTTGTCTCTGAAGCACCAGGCATGCCCCTTCTAAGTACAAATTATATAATATATACGACCATATACATAATGGTGCCTGTAATTGCCTTCAGAGATTCTATTTTCTATTGAATCTTGATTTTTCCCTAGAACACAAATCAATGGTCTCTTACAAGTTAGAATACACTTGACAAACAAAATGTAATATTGCATTTTTGACAAATAATTTCAGCTGTGTTTCTGCTAAAGAGTGTTTCACTTTAAGAAAAAAAAAGTCTTGACAAATTCAACATTACTTTTAGCAAAACAGTGTGGCAGATTCAATCAGGGTTACAATGATGTTAAAATACAGCAGCATTCAAAGGAAGTGTGGCCATAGGCCCCAACCAGGTGCCTTAAAATACCAGACAGAAATTCAGTGATACTTTTTTTTCCTGAGGTTGATATGTTCTTTGTATTTTTTTCTCTGTGATTCTAAGAGGAAATGCGTATAATCATTGGCTCTCCATGTAATGATTATCACATTTTTTATTTCAGAGCAAACACCCCTGGAAACACATTCCTTGTAGTAACCTGAAACCCCCCTTTTGGGCAAAATTCTGATTGATTTCAGCAGAACAAAGGGACAATTGCATCTCATTTGAAACCCAGATTCAGGTGCTCTTTATTTCATTCTAAATTGGGAGTGATAATGGTTGGGTGGTCATTGCTTCAAGCGGGGAAATTAAACAACACCAATATTGAAGAGTGCTGGTGTACAGTGGCTATTTTCTGGGATGGAACTTGTTAACTAAGAATTGAAAAGTCATCCTCTGGTAGCCTGAACAGGAGCCTGCAGTCTGCAAACACTTATTCCCATCAACACTGCTCCAAGGAGGTGCCGAAATGCAGGGTCCCTCATTCTGATCTTGTGTCTGTCCTGGTATGAATTAACAGAGGGGAACAGGAAATGGATCGACACTGTTCATAAGTGAGGAGGCCAGGCAGGAGGGGAGGTCCTTCTGCTTTCAATCAAGAGAGAGGGTACAATCTGAGGCGTCATCAGTACATCTCAACCATCGGGAAACCCAGGCTTCTGCAGGGAGCTGGGCTTCTTTATGGATGGAATTACACACTTTGTGAGTAAGAATTATTTCTTCTATAGAATACCTGTTAGCTTACAGCAAAAATGTGGGTGGAAGGAAATACATGGGACTGGTGAAGTAAGAAAAGCAAACACTTAAGATTGTGTTTCTCCACTTGACACTGGACCAGACAGAGAAATCATTATCGTCATTATTATCTATGTTCTTATTAATATTATTTAATAGCAATACTTTTCCCAGTTCCCCATCTGGAATACTCAGAGAGAAAGATCAAAAATTATTTCCCTTCTTGGAGATCTTTAGAATCCAGGAGCTTAGAAGCAACTTTCTCTATGCCACTGGATTTTTCGTGTTGTAGCAAGAGCACTGCTAGCCTTGCTTTAATATTATTGACACTGATCCCTGCTTTGTTGACATCTTGGGTAGCTACTATGAAGAGTTGGGAACTAATTTGCTTAATTTCAACCTTACTAATCCAATCAACTTCCCTGTTTACTTTGCTTGCTTAGCAAGCCTTTGAAAAACGAGAGTTTTAAGTGACTTCCTACTCCAGGAAAGATTTGTACATGGGCACTTGGTCTTAATCAGAGAGGGGATGGACTTGTCTGGGGTGGATGTGGTCAGAGGTGCTGCGGAGCAGAGGCGGGAGCAGGAAACTGGAAAACTGCCAGCCTCTCTTGATCATCTTCACGGCGTGACTACAGGATTCCATTTGAAATGAGTTCCCCAACACTAAAATATGCCCATATATAAATGCACACACAAAGGCAGAAAATATGGCATTTGTTGTTGATATTTGACATAGTATTGGTCACATCTGAATCTTTCACCTCTTGTGCAAATCTGGGAGTTCTCTATATTTTGAAGAGCAGGTTGGAGGTGAGCTGTGCCTTGAAAACTCATTTTTATTCAGCAGTTTGGTATTTTAGCATCAGAGCCCACCAAGATACTAGCTGCTCTTTGCTATAAATCAGATGTATTAAACGACTATGGACATTTATGAAAAAGATCTAGTTTTTTTTTTTCTTTCTCTACAAAGCATAACACAGTAAGTTATTAAAAGCACCATAGAAGTGCCCATCATAGTATAGAGTGGGTCTCTCTTCATCAAGATATTCCCCAGGGCTTAGCATAATATCCTTCTGATGCATAGTGAGAGTTCAGTAAATATTTGTTGAAGGAACCATTTGTGTAGCTTGCTGACAGTACCCTCAACTGGCTCTGAGTAAATGTTTCAACTACTCAGAAAAATATCACCAGAACTGTGCCTATAAAAAGCCAAAACCACATTAAAGAATTATTCAAATCAATGCTTTGGCAATATCTTAAGCAAAACTGATAAATTATTTGTCCCCCAACCAACCCTCAGCCCCAATTTTCAGGGCCTATAAACACAAGTCTGGGGCAAGAGTCCCCATTATTTCCTTACATTTTGTTTGTTTTCATTATTATTATTTTTTTTAAGAGAATGTTTCTCTTGTAGTCCAAGTAAAGGGTAGTCCTTTCCATTTCAAACTAATCATAACAGTATGATTGGAGAAGAAGAGCCAGGCGAATTCTATTCTACTGGCCAAAAGATCAGTTCAACATAAAGAGGAGTTTTCTTGAGTCGGGGACCACAGAGCAGTGGGGGAACTCTTGGATGAAAGTCATAATCCAGCGGAGAAGGATGAAAGGAATTTAAAGGTGAATTTGGGGACTTTGGAAATTTAATACCGTGATTTGGTATCAGATTTAAATTCTTTCCAAAGCCACTGTGAAATCAAGGTGGGGGAGGGGTGACTTACAGAAAGTTGAATGTTATTAAAACTATATATAAAAGTATTTACCAGTCCCTTTTCCTCCCCCAGTCAACACAGCTTAAAAAAAAAAAAAACCTCCGTATAAGATGCTACATGTATTTTATGGTGCTACCTGTTCTAACAAATTAAAGGATTGTTGTGTCCGGTACTGACGATAAAAATATATAAATGCGTAAGTAACAGGGTTAAACAGAGATATCATACTGCAATTTTGTAAATCTTCAGATCCAGGACAATTTGAGAAGATAAAATACCATAGAGACTGAGAATTGGCTCAATTCTTCCATGGCACAGAAAAGGTGGATTTAGCAGGAAATAAATTCCTAAATGAGTGGCTAAATGGATGGCTTCAGCATGAGCATTCTGCCATAGCCTGGAGAGTTCTGTGCCCCTGGGAGTTTTGAAGATGTTCTCTCTTACTCCCAATCAATGAACCCAGAGACAGGGAAAATAAAGGAGCAGGGCTGCCTCCTATAGCAATACCTTCAACAATGTGAGGTAAAGAGTGTTTATTTTTCCAAGAACTACACAATAAGGTAATATGTACCCCCTACCCAGATTGGCCATGCTAATTTGTTAGTTCATTGGGGCAAAAGTGGTTGGTTTCAATGAGGAGAGCCCTCAAGATGTAATAAGTTCCTAAAGGATAATCACCCCAGTTTTCCTGTGGTTCATGCCACCAGCGGTCATCCTTCTTAGCTTCAGGGACTCCAGTTGGAGAGATAGCATAATGTTATTGAGGTTAAAAATGCACAAGCTTCAGAATCAAACTGAAGTTTGAATCCTGTCTCTTACTCTTAGTTTCTCAAAGCCTGCATGCTTTATCTTAAAATAGAGATTATAATACTAATCTTACTGGCTAGCTATAAAGCACAAATGAGATAAACGTGGGGAGTTGTTAGTATAGAAGTTGGTATAAGTAAGTACTCAATGCATGGCAGCCCAGTATCATCATTTTATTTTATTTTTATCATCATTTATATTTATATAAAATTTCAGGAACAGTAGATATTTCAACCTTAATAGTTCATTTGATAATACCCCAATCAAGTGGGTATCCAGCTTATGGTAAATTGTCAATAAGAAAGTTAATAATAAAACAAAAATAAAACATTGTAGAAAAAAATGTTTTCTAATTACTTTTTGCTTTTATTTGACATTTGCAATGAATTATTTCTTTTTGTAAGATTGACTGATTGCTCGAGTGCTTTAATAATTCTGCCTTGACTGATTTATTTAATGAGATATTTGCTACCAGTTCACTGGCTCACCCATATAAAAATATAAGAAGATCATGATTTTGTACCTAACCAACATTAAAATTAGTATTTTTTCCCCAAGGCAATATACTTTGACTTTGAGATTCAAATTTTTTCTTTTCTTTTTTCAACTTAAGAAATTTCTCTGTTGTGAAATGTTTTACTCTGATTTCCCTCCAATTATTCCAGTTTCTTCTCTGAAAATACCTGTAACTCTGAGCTGAGCTCTGTTTTCTGTCCCCTATATTGAGCATGTTCTTTTGAATTATTTCAGTCTTTATTCTTTTCCACTTCAGGTTTCTCTCCATTGGATTAGCAGTTCACCTTCTCCTTTAGAGTAGCTGTCTTTTATTCCTGCTTTACCCCTTCTGTACATGTCTCAAATGTACTTGTAAAGGTACTTATATTTCTTTCTGAATTTAATTAATTCTAGATTACATCGGAACACAGATTCAAAAATATTTTCTGTTAAAGGGATAGATCTATGCAAAAACAAAACGACCCCCACGCTCCCCCAAAAAACCCAAGACAATAAAACCTAACAAGAGTTTAGGATAAATAGATGCCTTTGTTTCACCTTAAGTATCACTAAAACTGAAAATGTCCCCAGGTTAGCAGAGTGTACACTAGGGATGACAACCCAGAACACTCGTACCAACATTCCCCATGACTATGCCCATGCAAGATGTTGCTAATGGGTCCCAGCACTCTTTATCATGGAGCCAGTGTGAAACCTCAGAGGCTTTCCTCACAGCTCTCCCACAAGCTACTACCTATCAGTGGAATTGACACATTAAGAAATCCATTTGCCATTGCAAATCTATTAAAGCATTTTTAGTTCAACAGTACCAAAATGTGTGATACAAAGAATTTTTTTAAACTTCCAGTGAAAATTTTGAGGACCTTTGTTCTTAAGTAACTCTATTTGCCAAAACCTAAGTCTTACATTTAATGTGTGTTGGAGCAGTTTTCCTCCTGAGGGTAGGCAATGATCACAGTGTTCCCCAAATTGCTGTTCCTGATTGGACCCCTGTAACGGAGATCAATTTGTACTTGGCTGGTAATCCCACACTTACAGTGGTTCCCCTAGTTTCATCTTGCAGTTTTTTCCCTTAGTGATTATTCTGTGAGATGAGTTACAAGATAATTGGGGCACATGTAATGAGTTTATTGAGCAACTGATATTAAATAAACACATGGAGAGATAAGAGACACAGAGGCACAGGAGAACCCTGCATTTGTGGATTTGGTATTTAATAAATCAGAGGAGCCATTTATTGAGTGTTAATTATGTACCAAATACTTCATCTACACCACCTTATTTAATATCTCTGACAACACCATGAGTCAGGTGTAATTATTATTTCCATTTTAAGATGAGGATATTGAAGATAAGAAAGTCTAAGTTGACTGTCCAAGATCACACAGCTGTTAAATTCCAGACCCTAGATTCAAACTAGATCTGTCTGGTTCCGGAATCCATTCTCTTAGCCACTATACTTTCCTGCCTAGGACAGCAATAAAAATACTTCCTTCAATAAAAACAAGCTGAAGATTTTCTTATAAAGGCAACAAGCCAAGGATAATGTCCTTTCATATCATAGGTCAATTTCTTCCACTGTGAAAATGAAGCCTCAGGATGGTGTGCCTGAGAAGACTTTGAATAAACCTGCAGAGAAGGAAGCCCTATCATTCACTGAACAGAAACATAAAAGAGAACAAAGAAAGCCTAGAGCAGGGTGGTTTCATATTTTACACTGAAACAGACTCCAAATATGTGGGTGGTCAAGTAACCTGTGTGGCGCCCGTTCTCAACTCTTTTGCCTGTTCCACTGACCCAGGAGAGAATTTGGAGAATTCCCTCCACTAAATTGTTAGCTGCAGGAAGGTCGAGCCTATGCTTTTTCTAGGTGTCCTCAAGACCTAGCACAGTGACTGGTACCCAGCAGGCATTGAACAAATGTTTGCTGAAAGTAGAAGTGCTTAATGCACAGGATGGAAGAGGGGAAGGGAAAAGGGAGAGAAGGAACAGAAGAGTGGGGAAGAAAAGCAAGAAATGGAAGGAGAAGAATGAAGGAGGAATAAACACACAAATTAATGTCGTTTAACCTCCTGTCCTAGTTCCATCCCATGGTGGAAATGACTTGCAAATTACCTGCGTGGGCCTCTACCTGTTATGAACCGCCAAAGTCCTCAATGTTGCCTCCTCTGGGCTTTTCTGCCCCTTTCATTCCACCTACTTGGCAGGAAGACCTAGTGCTCATTGCTGCTTTCCTGGGGAGAGAGTAATCAGGTGCACTGGGGGCCGGGGATAAGGCAGATGGTAGGAGGCAGGACCTCCCGATTTTGGGGGTCAGTTGGCCTGTCTCACCTCTGATCAAGCTGCTATTAGAACAGCATCTGGAACCCCAGATACTGAAGACCCTAACCAGAGGTCAACCTCTAGTCTTTGGGGTCTCTGGGGTCCAGTGGTCACTATTGGCTACATTGGCCAAAGGCAGTGATCAGCCTCATCCAAGAGTGACTATCCAAGAGTCACTGCCTAGATGTGGCTTCCTCCCTATAAAACAGGCCATTTCATCTCTGGCCCACATGAGACCATCCTTAACCCTTTATCCACTATGAATTATTTTCACCTTAAAAAGCAGGCACCTTACTTTTCAGACTGGTTCCTGTAAGTCATACCTGAAATACAGTTTTGGATTTTCTCATTAGCCTCTGAAGCCCCCGATCTCACTGTTTTTTCCCCCATGATGCTCTTTCTCTGTAACGGCACCACCACCCACCTACTACTCAGCTATCACTCTCGACTTCTCTCCCTTGTATCCCACACCCAAACCATCATCAATCCTTTTACCTCAACATTAGAAATGCTTGCCAAATCAGACCACTTTTCACCACTTTTGGTATTAATATCTTAATCCACATCACTGTTATCATTCACCTGTTCCACTAAATTATATTCCTAATTAGTCCACAGCTTCCCCTCTTGACCCCTTCAGTCCATTCTCTACAGAGCAGAAGGTAGTCTTTTTTAAGACAAAGTCAGATCAATCATAACACTTCTGTGATCACAACAGTCAATTGGTTTCCCCCGTCTCACTCAAAATCCAATCCAAAGTGCTTCACTTTTCCCACAGACCCCCTACCAGCTGGCCCCTGTTTACCTCCATAACCTCATCCACTTCCACTGTCCTCCTCACTCACTCTGCTTTTCCACGGACTATGACATTCCACACATTGCATGTTGAGAGTGAAGACAGACAGACCCCTTGCTGTCTGTGGCCGTTCCAAACATTTCCCACCTCAGGGTCTTTGTGCCTGTTCTTCCCTCTCCTGAAATGTTCCTACCCAGTGCTCTGCATGGCTCAGTCTTTCGCTCAATGCAAGTCTCTACTTATTGTCATCAGAGGTGACATACTTTCCCATTTTCTTATCCTGCTAAGCTTTCTTTCACATTGTATATATTCATCTATTGTACACGCATTATCTTCACTGGGTAGAATGTTCATAAGAGCAGGGATTTGGTGTGGGGCAATAGAGCACCTTTGTGCAATGTCTGAAGAAGAATTCTGGTCTGACAAGGGATTGTTGAGTGATTAAAGGAATAAACATCCAGAGAGCTTTGCAGAGAGGTTAGATGGAAGGTTGAAGTGGTTTTAGAGCATCAAGGCCCACATCCAACCTAAAAAGAAATGAGGCCAGTGGCTCTTCTTACTAAATGTGTATCCCCAGACTGCGGTTCTGCACCAGCCCTGAGTCCCTGCTGGTTAGAGTGAAGACTTTGCTAGGCAAAACCGAGGTTCGGAGAGTAGAAGCATGTGGGCCATTTATACTGCCTCCCCCTCACCTTATCGTGGGCCCGTGATTCCTGCCTAAAAATCTAACAGCTCTCAATAATAGTGAACAAATGAGTTCAGTCTTCCAAAGAGTGAGGCAAGTAGGCTCTTTGAAAAGTTAAACTGAGCCACTGAGGCATAATGATGAGCCCAAGGTCACACAGGCAGTTGGACAAGAAATTAGGATTAAAATCTAGACTACTTCCCTTCTTCTTTTGGGTATTGACTATCATAAACGTTGTGCTTGGAGATGGTCCAAATTTCATGAATGTTTCGTTCGAACAGAAATGAAAGAGAGCCCCTAAAAAATAGACAGGTTTGTTAATTTTCCAAAGTTGTGGTCATTGTGTGATATGACAGATGAGTTTAAGCGATCAGAGCATTAGCAAGCCTCCCTTAAGGTTTCTCTGACTGCTTCCCTCTGTTTGCAGACATAATATTCAGTTTCTCCAAAACATCTCTGGTTACCGAAAGTAAATTTTGTGGGAAAATGGTGATGATGGTCAAACAAAGAGTTAACACAACCAAAATAAAAAATCCAGTTTGAAATATTTTTACAACGTTCTTTACACTCGAGCGCGGTGGAGAAAAAACAGCATTTTAAGTGCTGCTCCTTTTCCCATTAGGTTGTCTGCTTTTACAGGTGGCAAGTTTCACCAAGATCTAAAGGCAAAAGGCTCATGCAGAGATGGTCTGGAGCAGAAAGACTTGACCCGCCTGACCCCCTGCCCATGCATACAACATAATCACTCACAAAATAGATATTAAAATAATGTTAGCAGCCGCCTGGCCTAAACTAATAAAACCGAGCACATTGAGAGAGAAGGCAGAAAGCCTGTCCTTAGCTCACCCCCTTGGGCCTCAACATTACTGCTTCCCTGGTCTGAGTTAATGGAGCTCAAACCAAATGGCTTTTTGCACCTCCCTTCTTTTCCTTGTGTCATTATGACACCTTTTTTTTTTTTCCTAACAGGGCCTGACTCAGTGAGTTTAAATGCCCTTCTCTTTCTCACTCACCACATGCAAACTTTAATTAAGGCTGTCTCTATATAATACCAACATAACTTGTTGAGAAGTGAAACAGTCAAACGCCAAGTTTGGGGACATAAGAGGAGGGAGGGGGAAGGTCAGAGAGAGTCATGAATGACAACAAAAAATACCCAAGCGTTTAGACAAGCTCTTTTTTTTTTCAATTGAAATATAGTTGATTCTCAATATTGTGTTAGTTTCAGGCATACAGAAAAGTTATACATTTATATATGCATATATCTATATTATTTTTTAAAATTCCTTTCCATTTTAGTTTATAACAAGATATTGAATATAGCTCTCTGTGCTATGCAGTAAATCCTTGTCGTTTATCTATTTTATATATGATAGTGTGCATCTGTTAATCCCATACTCCCAATGTATCCCTCCCGCCCTTTCCCCTTTGGTAACCATAAGTTTGTTTTCTATGCCTGTGAGTCTGTTTCTGTTTTATAAATATGTTCATTTTTACTATTGTTTAAATTTCACATATAAGTGATATCATATAATATTTGTCTTTGTCTGACTTACTTCACTTAGTATGATAATCTCTAGGTCCAGCCATGTTGCTGCAAATGGCATTATTTCATTCTTTTTTATGGCTGAGCAATATACCATTGTATATCTATATCACATCTTTTTTATCCATTCATCTGTTGATGGTCACTTAGGTTGCCTCCATGTCTCAGCTACTGTAAATGAGTAGACAGTCTCCTTTTCATGACACTCTCCCCTTTTGGCTGTAAACTCCCTGCCTTTCCCTTTAATTGTAGGGGACAAGCATTTTCTCACTAAGGTAGATCTACCTTCCTCTAAAGCCATTCTCTTCACCTTGATGCCTGTATGCTTCCTACACTTTATTATCTCTGTGTTATGCATGTTAGCAGGGGAACTGTTGATCTCTCATAAAATGCTCTCTTTCATGAAAGAGATATCTGAAGCTCAAAAGGTTAATACCAAGTCCACAACTTCAATAAAATATTAATTTTTAAAATTTAAATAAATTACACATTTTGAAAAATTTTTAAAGATTCATTTAAAAAATTCAAGACCAAGCAGGGAACTTAACTTACCTTTCTCAATTTAAGAGTTTCAAAAGAATGAATACTGATTAAGATGTCTTACAGGTGCTAATAATAAATGAGGTTTTATACATGTGGTAAAAGAACTTCCAGACCCTATCTCTGCTTCTCGTAGTTTATGTGGTTTATACAATAGCGATTATGGAATGGGTAAACAGGTGGTGGCTCCTTAGCTTTGCTTTAAGAGATGTTTATTAGCTTTACATGGGAAGTTTCACTATTGTCATCCAATGACTCATTGTTCCCCTTCAGGTTGCAATAAGGAAAGGACCAAACCCAGAGGCTGTAGTCAGAGAGAATACAAAGAGAGCAGAAAGCATCACAGCTTTGAGAAGAGCAAGATAAGCCACTCCCAGTTAATCTGCATGTGGCCCAATCATTCTGCTGAATGTATTGGAGCAAGCAACCCTCCTTAGGAATGTGGTTCACGAATCCTCCTGTTAAAAATCTGAACTTTTGAAATATTTCAAATATGAAGATTGACAATGGACAATAGAACTGACCCTAACTGTTATCACCCAAACTTATTAAGCTTTGGTTGCAACATGTCCAGTCCCTGGAGTATAATGAGTATAATGAGAACAAGAGCTTTTGATTCGTTGTGATGATGATGATAGGTAACATTTCTTAAGTGCTTTTGTGCATTTTACATTTATTGTCTAATTAATCCTAACTGTTATATTCTAACTAAAACTATATTGATTAAAATTAGTTAGAAATTCTCAAAAATGGTTGCTTTAAAGAGTAAGTTGGCTATTTGAACTCTCAGGACTGTTACTTTGAGAAGGATGATTTGACAATATGTATAAAAATTGCATATATTCTTTTAAACCAAAAATACAAATTCAACTCAAAAATTTTAATTCCAACTCAATTCAAAAATTCCAATACAAGTTTACATGATAATTTGTACATAGATATTCATTGCTGCATTATTTACAAATGGGAAGACCGGAAATAGCCTATTTATTAAAAAGTATTTTTATAACTAAATTATGAAACATTCACAGCAGAGAAGTTTGAAGGCTCTGAAGTTAGAAGACCCAGTTTAGATTTTAGTTCTATCTAGCTGTGAGAACTTGATCAAGATCCTTCACTTGAATAAACCTGTTTTTTCACCCATAAAATAGGGAAAATAATATAACCTACCTATTGGTGGCTATGAGTGAAACTTTAGTAAGATAAACCACATAAATCACTCAGCACAGTGTCAGGGATGCAGTGAGCACTCAATAAGTGTTATTAATCATTTTATTATAATTATTATAACCATCTTATGGACAATGATACAATTATGAAAAATGATGAACTAACTCATGTTGGCATAGAAAGATGCCCATCTCCATAAAACACATCAAAAACCAGTGTTAACCTTCTCACTCAATGCTCTCCATCACCTACAAACCCACTAGATCACAAAACCATAAGGATATGGACCATGCATGCCTTGTTCTCCACAGAATAATTGGGACCTAGAAAAATGCCCAGCGTCTAGTAGCAAATCCATAGTACTTTATTAAATGAAGAAATGAATTTAAGAAAAAGCAAAACATTAAGTGTTTACATTTTACTGTAAGAATATTCACTACTGGTTTTATAATGAGAAGATAACTTTATTATTAAAGTTATAGAAGTATCTCATAAACATTTAGAAAAACACAGAAAATTAATGAAAAGATAAAAAGTAGAAAATATGTTAAATTTAGAAAAAAAATCTACAGTTAAGAAACTGTAGAAATCTCATAGAGTTAACTAAAATCATGTCAAATGTACCACAGAGAAATATAGAGCATCAAATTCCTTTCAAATTGACATTGTTATTAATTGGCTTGTTACTACCCTAGGCTAAATTGGAAGCTTCCTGAAGGCAGGAACTCTGTTTATTTTGCTTCTTTTGCTCTGTGTTTATGCTTTTTTTGTGTTGTTGTGTTTTGAACCCAGTACTAATTACAGAGCTTGGTGCATTGTGAACATTCAACTTATTTTTAAATGAATAAATTCTCCTTTGAAGTGTGATTAAAAAAATTTTTAAGGGGGAATAGAAGAGATTGGAGCAAAAGATAAGAAAAGAGAGAGAAAGAGAACGAGAAAATGGGGGAAATGGGAGGAAGGAAGGAAGGATCAAAGGAAGGTAGGAAACATACATTAGTTAGAGAGAAAAAGAGATGGAATGAGTCAGAAATTGCCCTTTCTGTCCTCATTTTATTTCTCTTCTCTATGATTACAGTAGTCAAACGAGAAGTCAGGCACACCAAATCTTTTTCAAAGACTGACTTCAGTAGCGTCTATGGCAACACTTTCAGAATTTATTAGCTTCTGGAAAAAAAGGATGAGACTTGAAGAGGGAGCCTATACCAACATTTATTCTGGACCTCAGTTTAATCTGAAGCTACACATCTGGGAAGGTAGAGAAGTCAAAAGGCCCAGTTCAGCCTTTCAGTTGTGGCAAAGGGCAGATGGCTTTACAAATAGCACAAAGAAAAAAGACAATAGCTAGTTGAAACTGACACCCTATTTCTTAACAGAAATAAACATTAAATAAAACACAGAGATAAATTATGCCCAGATTGAATAAGCATGAGCCACAGATTATTTGGCATAAGCCCAATCATGTGTTCTAAAAGATTCTTCCTTTTTTTTCTGTTAGGAAGATGGGAGCAGGAAGGTAAAAGAGAAGGGGAAAGGAAAATAATGAACAATATTTCCCTAAAGCTTTCAGTTTTTTGTCCACTTTGATCTCTCCCTGAGATCCTTGGCAAATCCATTTTGGATGGGCGATAGTAAAATTATGAAGTATTTTTGAAGTAAATTTCATGATTAAATCCAGCAGGGCTAAACAAATACATACTCTCCTGTCAAGTTGTACACTCATCCTAGAGGGAAGGAGAAGACTGAAAGAACCATGGTGTCCGTGTTTGTGTGTGTGTGTGTGTGTGTGTGTGTGTGTATGTGTGTGTGTGAGATGTGAAGAGTAGGTGTCATTTGGTCAAGGAATTGGGATGAAATAAAGCTGTAGATTACAGATAATTGTAGCACTGTTTCCTTTGTGATAAAACTCAAACTCCTTCACAGTCTGTCTCCTGTTTGCTAACACAAGCAAGCCTCATCCTCTACTTCCCTTCTCATGCATTTATGCTGTCTTTCTCACTGTTCTTTCAGGAAGATATGCTCATTTCTGCCTTATACCTTTGAACATACTGTTCCTTCTGTGTCAAAAGCTCTTCCAAACCTTATCTACCTAGCCTATTTCTATGCACGCTCCAAGACTTGGTTTATGAAACACTTATGTAGAACCTTCCCCAAACTCCCCAAACAGAATGAGTTGAAGATTTAATTGCTTCCTCTTCTGTGACTGCACAACTCTCTGCTCATGTGTCTACCACAGAATTTTATCATCTGTTCATGTATATTTACATATATTTCTTTCCCTCTAGATCTTGAGATTCTCAAGGGCAGCAGCAATCTTACTGTATCCTCAATACCTAGGAAATGCCTGAAATGGAGAAGACAATAAGGATATGTTAGATACACTACATTAAGAAGCATTCAGATTCTGGCCATTCCAAGGAAGATGGATTCATGCCACCTCAGCTCTTAAGATGAAGGGAATGATCCTGAAAGAAACACTTAGGCACGACTGAAGTTTGGCAGAATGACCACACAAACACTGAGGAAGAAAGTGTAAAATCAGAGGTGGTAGGTCTTGGCAGTAGCCATTTGTGCCCTCTACAGATTACAAATGGGATAAGGGCATTAACAGGATCTGAGTAGTAGCAGAATCCAGTCAATAAGAAGGAAAACAGACCATGGATTCAAGTCACACCTTGGCCCCTTGATCTTGAATGAAATGACACACTTGGGTATGATCACACTTGGGTGTAATCTTGCAGAAATAAATAAATCTCTGGGCCCACTTTCTCAACTGTAAAATGTGTCTGTTGTGAGGATGAAATACATTAACAGGTATAAATACTTAAAATAGTTCCTAGCTTGGAGATATACAAATTCATAACTTACAGCACCAGTGAAATTCTAAAATCCAAAGTGACCAGGGTGGGAGGCGGAATTCAGCTGAGGCACAAAGTTCAACAAGCTGGATGTTTTCTGCTTGTTCTCTTTAGATGACATGAACTTAAGCTGTGGGACAACTAAACTTCAAAAGGTAAGTTTTTTTTTTTTTTTTGCCTTTTAAAAAAAGCTATGCAGAAAATGAAATTTTCTGGAAAAGAACAGTTAACCTACTGGTGCTTTGTGGAAATTTTAATGAGTGCTGTAAGTACATAATAAACTGTGGGCATGTGTATGTGCCTAAGAGGTTTCCATGAGCTACATGATATAGCTGAGGAATATGGTGGTTGGAGACTTCCCAGTCAATGGAAGAATTGCTCTTGTTTCCCCTGAAACATAAACTGAACTCAGGGCAGCCAAGGCTGACATATTGAATGAGGTTCTGCACTACTTCAAAACGGGTTTATGTTTACACTTCATTGTGAGATTTTTTCAATGGTTTAAAATGACTCAGAGGAAGTTATGTAATGTTTATGAAGACATGTGCTAGAAAATAAACCAGGAACCACAATTGTAGTGTTAGAGGTAGCTCCTGAATAAGCCTTCACATTCATTTATTTACAAAGTGTGTCTGAAATAACAAAAAGGTAATTAGAGGAGTTCCAGTTCTGGTAATGGCAGAGTAGTTTGTATTGAACTGACCTTCACACCAATGACAACTACAAATTCTAGACTTAAAAAAAGTCTCTTGGAAAGCACTGGAGATAGAACAAAAGCAAGTGGACACTGAAGGAGATATGATCTTTGAAAGATGGGATACAAATCAGGTGAGATTCACATTTATCCAACTTCTCCCCTAAGGTCACTCCCTAGTTTGCATGAGAATAAGGGACAGAAAGAATTGACCTTAGTGGATCAGATTTTGGTTGCTAGCACAGCTGGAAATTAAGCGGGGATATATCCTGGAAAGGAGGCAGTTAAGGAGAAAGGAGCACATATCTGCATAAAAATTCCTCTCAAATTCTTGGCTGACACTAAAACTACGAATGTGCTGGGTGTGACTCCAAGCAGAAGTCAGGAGAATGCACAGCTGGAAGCAAAAGAGCTGAGCAGAGATCTCAGTAGGCAAAGTGTTGGGAAGACAGAGTTTGGAGTTCAAGTCCTACCAAGTTAGAAGGAATTAGTAAACACTTCAGGCTTCCCATTAAAACTCCAGAAGGATCATGCCTTAGAAGTAAGGACCATACCTCAAGACTAAGGGATGTATCTTTGCAACTAAAGGCAAAATCAAAGCAAGCACTTCCTTAATAAAACACTAAAGCCAAGCCTCTATAGACACAAGATAATCTGTCAGTAGTTTAGTATTTGCTAAAATTAAATTCAATACTCTTTAAACAAAAATGACAAAATCCAGAATCTCTATGGTGCATCTTCATCAATAAAATATATTGTCAAATTTAAAATATGAAGTTATTGCTTCCACTTATAAGATAAATAAGTACTAGTGATGTAATGTACAACATGATAAATATAATTAACACTGCTGTATTTTATATACAAAAGTTGTTAAAAGAGTAAATCCTAAAAGTTCTCATCACAAGGAAAATCTTTCTCTCTATTTCTTTAATTTTGTATCTATATGAGATGAAGGATGTTCACTAAACTTGTGATAATTATTTCATGATGTATGAAAATCAAATCATTATGCTGTACACCTTAAACTTATAAAATGCTGTGAATCAATTATATATCAATGAAACAAAGGAAAATATCAGAAATTATTAGACAGGCAAAGAAGATGTAAAAAATGACCTACAATTCAAGAGAAAATATTTTCTACAGAAGGAGACCTATAGATGAGACAGATGCTGAAATTAACAGATAAAAACTTTAAAATATTTATGATAAGTATGTTAAGGGATTTATAGGAAAAGATGGTTATAATGGATTAAAAGATAGGGAATTTCAGGAGAGATATGAAACTTCTGAAAAAAATAATTAGAAATTCTAGAACTGACAAATAGAATCTCAGAAAACCAAACTTTATTAATGGGCTTAGTAGCAGATCAGAAACTGCATTAGAAAAGAGAAGTGAACTTGAAGTCAGGTAAACAGTTATTTAAACCAAAGCACAGAGAGTAAGAATGATTGAAAAATAGAGAAGAGCCTCAAACACTTGTGAGACAAAATCAAACAAACCTTTGTGTAATTAGAATCTCAGAAGGAGGGCAGAGAGAAAATTGGGCAAAGACATATTTGAACTTCCTCAAATTTGATGAAAAACAAAAATCCACTGATCCAGGAAGCTGAGTGAATGCAAAGCAGGATAAACACAGAGAAAAAACAAAATTAGGCATATCATGATAAAATGGCTAAAAATCCAAGATATAAAGATAAACCTTAAAAGCTGCCAAAGGGAAAAAAAATGATAATGTAAAGGAACAATTGTAAGAATAATAGCCAAATACTCATCAGAAGTCACAGAGGCCAGAAGACAAAAGACAATATATGAATAATCATCAATTATTAGGAAAACTCAAATTAAACCACAATAAGATTTTACTTCACTAGAACTGATAAAAATTTTAAAAGATGAATAATGCCAAATGTTGGTGAGGATGTGGAACACCTGGGATGCTCATACACTGCTGATGGAAATGTAAAGTGGTACAACCATCTTGGAAAACTGTTTTATAAACCTCAACACACATCTGCCTATTACCCGGAAACTGCACTCTTAGGTAATTCTCCCCCTCACAATCCCAAATGAAAACATATATCCACAAAAATATTTGTAAAAGAGTGTTCCTTTTAGCTTTCATCAGATTTCTCCAAACTGGAAATAACCCAAGTGTTCATAAACAGGAAAATGGATAAACAAATTGGGGTAGAATACTACTCAGTAATAAAAAGGGATGAACTGGGAGTAAGGTCAGCATCATGGTAAGGACCATTAGTTGTTCCTTTTTTCTCTCCCCTTTGATTTATAACTAATCAGACATTCATAACAAAGAAAAAAAAAGCACCTCTGCACAGCATACCAGGATGCCCCAAAGATTCCTTCATCTGTGCACCTGAAAGGGCGTGGATTGGATTGAAGAGGAGGCTGCAGAGAGGAGTGGTGGTGGAGCTGGCAGAGGCAGGTCCAACAGTTGGTCAGCATGACCTTTCTGGCAGAGGAAATGAGGGTGAAGGTGGTGAGTGGGGGTCTGTTCAGCCATCCATTCTACAATTGGAGGGATCCATTGCTCTCTCTGAGAAGAGACCACAATGACAAGGCAAGGAAAGAAAAGGGAAATAGGTGGACAAAGAGGACTAAAGGAAAATGTCTCCTGCTGCCTGCCCTGGGCTCTGGAAAAAGGATTACCCACTGACCTCTGGGACCACTCCCACTTGGGGATTCCCTCCTGGGCTATGGGCACAACCAAAACCACAAGTGCTAAGTACACACCTCCCTCCACCCTGCCACAACTCATTTTCTTCCCCACTTTGTCAGCTTTTTTTTTTTTTTTTTTAAGTACACATGCTCCCAACCTTATCTGGTTAAGTCGGCTCTGATAAGAAAAACCAAAAACTAGTGCTATAGCTCCATCTTCTGGAAAATAAAAGAAGGGTCCCTAATTACCAACCTATTGAGTTGTTAGAATCAAAGTAAACAAAGCCATGCCTAAGTGAGAAATATGTTCACTACTTTGAATGCACTTTTCATCAAACACCATAAAAAATCATAGTAATATGGCATCACAGAAAGAAAATGACAATTTTCCAGCATCTGAATCCAAGAACAAGGAATACTGCCATCTGAGAAAGAATTCAAAATAGCTATTATGAAGAAATTCAAAACCTACAAGAAAAAAAAAGGCAATACAATGATCTCAGGAATAAAATTGATAAATGGAAGGAGTGATTTACCAAAGAGATTGAAATGCTAAAAAAAAAAAAAAAAAAAAAAAAGAGCCAAACCAGAATTCTGGAGATGAAGAACTCAATAAATGAGATGAAGACTGCATTAGAATGCATTGGAAATAGAACAGATAAAATGGAAGAGAGAATTAGTGAGCTGGAAGATAGGAATCTAGAAATGATTTTGGTGGATGAGGAGAGAGAACTAAGATTTTTAAAAAATGAAGAAACCCTATGAGAGTTATCAGACTTCATTAGAAAAGCCAACATAAGAATAATGGGTATTCCAGGAGGAGAAGAGTGGGAGAAGGAAGCAGAGAGTTTATGTAAAGAAATATTAGCTGAGAACTTCCCAAACCTAGGAGAGGGACTGGATGTACAAATCTACAAGGCTAATAGAACACCTTACTATGTCAGTACAAAAAGACCTTCTCCAAGATACATTATATTAAAATTGTCAAAAGCCACTGATAAAGAATTTTAAAAGCAGTCAGGGAAAAATGACAGCAACCTACAAAGGAACACTTATTACATTATTTCTCAGTAGAAACTCTATAGACCAGGAGACAGTGTAACAACAATTTCAGAATACTGAAAGATAAAAAGTGTGAGCCAAGAATACTCTATGTTGAAAGGTTATCCATCTAATATGAAGAAGAAATAAAGGCTTTCCCAGACAAACAAAAGCTGAGGGAGTTCTCCACTACTAGACCTGCCTTATAAGAAATTTAAAAGGAGCTCCTCAAGCTGAAATAAAAAGACAAAAGTACAAAAATCTCTGATTAAGGCAATAAATATTCAGAATTTGAAAACTGTACTTTTTTAGAATTGTATATTAAACTCTTAATTATAAAATAAATGTTCCAGGAAAAGAGTATTAAAAATAACTGTAGCTCAACAACTTGGTAACAAAAACATGGCACAAAAAGAGATAATTTGTGATATCAAAAATATAAAAGGAGAAGAGTCAAAAAATGGAATTGTTATAGGCAAATGAAGATAAATTGCTATCAGCAGGAAAAGATTATTTTAACTATGGAATTTTTTAGGTAAACCTCATGGTAACCACAAAGCAAAAATCTAGAGATTTTACATGAAATGTAAAAAAAAGGGAGAGACTGGGAAAAATCACCATGGAAAACCACCAACTTACAAAGATAGACAGAAACAGAAGGAAAAAGAAACAATGGAGAAACAAAATAACGAGAAGGCAAAAGATAAAATGACAGTAGTAAATCCTTACATATCAATAATCACCCTAAATGTAACTGGATTGAACTCACCAATTAAAAAGCACAGAGTGGATAGATGGATTAAAAAGAAAGAAAGAAAGAAAGGAAGAAAGAAAGAAAGGAAGGAAGGAAGGAAGGAAGGAAGAAAGAAAGAAAGAAAGAAAGGAAGAAAGAAAGAAAGAAAGAAAGAAAGAAAGAAAGAAAGAAAGAAAGAAAGAAAGAAAGAAAGAAAGAAAAAAGAAAGAAAAAAAGAAGGACCCAACTATATGCTGCCTACAGGAGACTCATCTCAGCTCTAAAAATGCACATAAGCTCGAAGTGAAAGTATGGAAGATGGTATTGCAAGCAAATGGAAACCAAAAGAAGGTGGATGTAGCCATATTTATATCAGACAAAATAGACTTCAAGACAAAAAGAATAACAAGAGACAAAGAAGGTCATTATAATGATAAAGGGATTAGTACATCAAGAAGCATAATGATTGTAAATGACTGTAACATATATATTATATATATATAATATATATATATACATAACAAACACCCAAGCACAAATCATATTAAGTACATAATAAAAGACCTTAAGAGAGAAATAAACAGCAATACGATAATTGTAGGGTACTTTAATACCCCACTATCAGCAATAGTTGGATCATCCAACTATTGGATTGCACCAGTAGTTGCACCACACTTTAGAACAAATGAACTTAGTAGACATATACAGAACATTCCATCCAACAGCAGCCAATTACACATTCTTTTCATGTGCACATGCAACATCCTCCAAGATACATCATATGATAGGCCAAAAAAAGAAAAAAAAGAAAATTTAAGAAGAATGAAATCATACCAACTATCTTCTCTTACCACAATGTTATGAATCTAGAAATCAACAAGTGGAAAATGAGAAGATTTACAAATATTTGGAAACTGAGCAGCACATTTCTAAACATCTATTGAGTTTAAAGACAAAATCAAACAAAAAATAAAAACTATCTAAAAATGACTGAAAACAAAAATACAACATATCAAATATCATGGGATGCAACAAAAGCAGTTCTGAGAGGAAAGTTTATAGCAATAAAGGCATATATTAAGAAATCAGAAAGATCTCAAATAAACATCCTAACTTTACATGTCAAAGAACTAGGAAAAGAACAAATTAAGCTCAATGTTAGCAGAAGTGAGGAAATAATAAAGGTCAGAACAGAAATAAATAAGAGACCAGGAAAAAATAGAAAGTATCAACAAAACTAAGAGCTGGTTCTTATAAAAGATAAACAAAATGGACAAACCTATAGCTAGACTAACTAAGAGAAAAAGAGAGAAGACTCAAATGAAATTAGAAATGAAAGAAGAGACATTACAACTGATACTACAGAAATACATAGTATCATAAGAGACTACTATGAAAATTATATGCCAGAAAATTACATATCCTAGGAGAACTAGATAAATTTCTAGAAACATACAACCTACCAAGATTGACCCAAGGAGAAACAGAAAATCTGAACAGACAAATGCCACATAAAGAGATTGAATCAGTAATCAAAACACTTCCAACACAGAAAACTCCAGAACCAGATGGCTTTACTGGAGAATTCTACCAAACATTTGAAAATAATTAACACCAATCATTCACAAACTCTTCCAAAATATTGAGGAATAAGAACACTTTTGAACTCATTCTACCTAGTGAGTATTACTTTGATACCAAAACCAGATAAGGATGCCACAAGAAAAGAAAATTATAAACTAATATCCCTGATGAATATAGATGCAAAAATTCTCAACAAAATATTAGCAAACCAAATTCAGGAACACACTAAAAGAATTCTATACCATGACCAAGTGGGATTTATCCCTGGGATGAAAGGGTGCCTCAACAAATGCAAATCAATAAATGTAATACATCACATCAATAAAATGAAAGATTAAAAATTATATGAATAATTTGATGCAGAAAAAGCATTTGGCAAAATACAACATTCTTTTATGATAAAAACCCTTAACAAATTAGTTATAGAAGAAACATACCTTGACATAATAAAGGCCATATGCAACAAACCCACAGATAATATTATACTCAGTGGTGAAAAACTGAAAGTGTTTCCTCTAAGAACAAGAACAAGACAAGGATGCCCACTCTCACCACTCTTATTCAGTGTAGTACTGGAAGTCCCAGCAAGAGCAATTAGGCAAGACAAGAAAAAAACAATCATCTAAATTGGAAAGGAAGAAGTAGAATTGTCACTATTTGCTGATTATATGATCTTATATAGAGAAAATACCAAAGAGTCAGTCAAAAAACTGTTGGAATTAATCAACAATTTTAGTAACATGGCAGGATACAAAATCAACATCAGGAAATTAATTGTATTCCTTTGCACTAATGATGAAGCATCTGAAATTTTTTAAAATAATCAAACCCCCCCAAAGCTATCCCATTAACAATAGCATCAAAGAAATAAAGTACTTAAGAATAAATTTAACCAAGGAAATGAAAGATTTCTACAATGAAAACTACAAGGCTTTAATGAAAGAAATTGAGGAAGACTCAAATAAGAAGACATCCTCTGTTCATGGATTGGAAGAATAAATATTGTTAAAATGGTCATACTATCCATACTATAGATTTAACACAATCCCCATCAAAATATCAAAGGCATTTTTCACAGAAACAGAAGAAACAATCCTAAAATTTGTGTGGAACCACAAAAGCTAAAGCATAGCTAAAGAATAAAGGATAGCTAAAACAATCCTAAGATAAAAGAACAGAGCTGGAGATATAATGCTTCCTGATGTCAAACTATGATACAAAGCCATAATAAAAAACAAGTATGGTGCTGGCACAATAATAGACACATCGACAAAAGGAACAGAATAGAGACCCTAAAATTAAATGCAGTCAACTAATATTTGACAAGAGAGCCAAGAATACTCAATGGGGAAAGGATAGTATCTTCAAAAAATGGTGCTGGGAAAACTGCAGAAACAAATGAAAAACAATGAAATTGGACCCCTACCTCACACTACTCACAAATATTAACTCAAAATGTATCAAAGACTTAAACATAAGACATAATACCATAAAACTCCTAGAAGGAGATGTAGGAAGAAGTTCATTGGTATTTGTTTTGGCAACGACTTTTTGAACATGATACTAAAAACACAAACAACAAAAGCAAAAATCAACAAATGGGACTACATCAAGCTCAAAAGATTCTGCACAGCAGAAGAAACAATTAACAAAATGAAAAGACAACCAACAGTATGAGAGAAAGTTTTTGCAAACCATATACTGAATAAGGCATTGATATATAAAGAACTCCGTCAACTTAATAACAATAAAACAAACAATGTAATTTTTAAATGGGCAGAATAACTAAAAAGACATTTTTCCAAAGAGGATACTGAAATGGCCAATAAATACGTGAAAAGATGCTCAACATCACTAATCATCAAGGAAATGCAAATCTAAACCATAATGAGATGTCACTTTACATCTGTTAGAGGGGCTATTACCAAGAAGACAAGAGACAACAAGTGTTGGTGAGGATGTAGTGAAAAATGGAACACTTATACACTGTTGGTAGGAATGTAAATTGGTCCAACCACTATGAAAAACAATATGGAGATTCCACAAAAAACTAAAAATAGATCTGCCATACCTTCCAACAATTGCACTCTGGGTATATACCAAAATTAAATGAAAATAGGATTTTGATGAGATATATGCACTACCATGTTTACTGCAGCAATATTCACAGTAGCCAAGACATGGAAACAATGCAAACTCCCATCAATAAATAAATGGATAAAAAAGAGTTGGTACATATACACAATAGAATATGACTCAAAGACAAGAAAAGAGTATATCCTTCGATTTGCAAGAACATGGATGGACCTTGAGCACATTATTCTTTTCTCTTTTTTTTGAACACAATATTCTTTTCTCTTTTTTCTTTTTTGAGCACATTATTCTCAGCAATATGACAGAGAAAGACAAGTACTGTCTGATATCACTTATATGTGGAATCTAAAAAAGTTAAACCAGGAGGGACCTTCAAGATGGTGGAGGAGTAAGACATGGAGATCAACCTGCTCCCCACAAATACATCAAAAATACATCTACATGTGGAACAACTCCCACAGAACACCTACTGAATGCTGGCAGAAGACCTCAGACCTCCAAAAAGGCAAGAAACTCCCCACGTACCTGGGTAGGGGAAAAGAAAAAACAGAGACAAAAGAATAGGGATGGGACCTGCACCAGTGGGAGGGAGATGTGAAGGAGGAAAGGTTTACACACACTAGGAAGCCCCTTCACTGGTGGAGACGGGGGGTGGGGGAAGCTTCAGAGCCACGGAGTAGAGCGCAGCAACAGGAGTGCAGAGGGCAAAGTGGAGAGATTCCCACACAGAGGATTGGTGCCAACCAGCCCAAGAGGCTTCTCTGCTCACACATCAGGGTGGGTGAGGGCGGTGAGCTGAGGCTCTGGTTTCAGAGGTCAGACCCCAGGGACAGGACTGAGGTTGGCTGAATGAACACAGATTGAAGGGGGCTAGTACACCACAGCTAGCTGGGATGGAGTACAGGAAAATGTCTGGACCTGCCTAAGAGGCAAAGGACTATTGTTTCGGGGTCTGTGAGGACAGGGGATTCAGAGCACTGCCTAAACGACCTCCAGAGACGGGCACGAGCCACAGCTATCAGCATGGACACCAGAGACGAGCATGAAACACTAAGGCTGCTACTTCAGCCACCAAGAAGCCTGTGTGCAAGCACAGGTTACTATCCACATCTGCCCTCCCAGGAGCCTGTGCAGCCTGCCACTGCCAGGGTCCCATGAAAGAAAGAGAAAGAAAGAAAGAAAGAAAGAAAGAAAGAAAGAAAGAAAGAAAGAAATGAAGGAAGGGAGAGAGAGAGAGAAAGAAAGAAAGAGAAAGAAAGAAAGAAAAAATAAAGTTATAAAAATAAAAAAATAAAAAATATTATTAAAAAATTTTAAAAAGTAATAAAGAAAAATAATGACAGAAGAGAGCGACCAAGCCAAAAAACAAATCCACCAGTGATAACAAGTGTTAAAAGCTATAGCAAAAAACAAAAACTAAAGCAAAGAAAAACCAGACAGACCCCTAGGACAAATGGTAAAAGCAAAGCTATACAGACAAAATCACACAAAGAAGCATATACATACACACTCTCAAAAAGCGAAAAAGGAAAAAACATGCATATTAAAAAAAGAAAGGAAGAGAGCAACCAAATCAATAAACGAATCTACCAATGATGATAAGCTCTAAATACTAATCTAAAATAAACATAAAACCAGAAATAAATTGGATACAGAAAGCAAATCCCAATCTACAGTTTATCCTAAAGTCCACCACCTCAATTTTGGGATCATTCATTGTCTATTCAGGTATTTCACAGATGCAGGGTACATCAAGTTCATTGTGGAGATTTAATCCCCTGCTCCTGAGTTTGCTGGGAGAAATTTCCCTTTCTCTTCTTTGTTCGCACAGCTACTGAGGTTCAGCTTTGGATTTGGCCCTGCCTCTGCATGTAGGTCGCCTGAGGGCATCTGTTCCCCACCCAGACAGGATGGGATTAAAGGAGAAGCTGATTAGGTGCCTCTGGCTCACTGAGGCTGTGGGGAGGGAGGGGTACAGAATGTGGGGTCAGCCTGCAGTAGCAGAGGTCAGCCTGATGTTGCACTAGCCTGAGGTGTGGTGTGTGTTATCCTGGGGAAGTTGTCCCTGGATCACGAGATCCTGGCAGTGGCAGGCTGCACAGGCTCCTGGGAGGGCAAATGTGGATAGTGACCTATGCTTGCACACAGGCTTCTTGGTGGCTGAAGTAACAGCCTTAGTGTTTCATGCTCGTCTCTGGTGTCCATGCTGATAGCTGTGGCTCATGCTGCATGAACACAGATTGAAGGGGGCTAGTACACCACAGCTAGCTGTGGCTCGTGCCCATCTCTGGAGGTTGTTTAGGTGGTGCTCTGAATCCCCTGTCCTCACAGACCCTGAAACAATAGTCTTTTGCCTCTTAGGCAGGTCCAGACTTTTTCCTGTTCTCCCGTGATCCAGACAAAAAGACAACCCTCAGAATGGGAGAAAATATTTGCAAATGAAGCAACTGACAAATGATTAAACTCCAAAATTTACAAGCAGCTCCTACAGCTCAATATCAAAAAAGCAAAGAGCCCAATCCAAAAATGGGCAGAAGACCTAAATAGACATTTCTCCAAAGAAGATATACAGATTGTCGACAAACACATGAAAGAATGCTCAACATCATTAATCATTAAAGAAATTTAAATCAAAACTATAATAAGATATCATCTCACACTGGTCAGAATGGCCATCATCAAAAAATCTAGAAACAATAAATGCTGGAGAGGGTGTGGAGAAAAGAAAACACTTTTGCACTGTTGGTGGGAATGTAAATTGATACAGTCACTTGCAGAACAGTATGATGGAGTTTCCTTAAAAAACTACAGATAGAAGTACCATAGGACCTAGCAATCCCACTACTGGGCATATACCCTGAGAAAACCATAATTCAAAAAGAGTCATGTACCAAAATGTTCATTGCAGCTCTATTTACAACAGCCAGGACATGGAAGCAACCTAAGTGTCCATCAACAGATGAATGGATAAAGAAGATGTGGCACATATATACAATGGAATATTACTCAGCCATAAAAAGAAACGAAATTGAGTTATTTGTAGTGAGGTGGATGGACCTAGAGTCTGTCATACAGAGTGAAGTAAGTCAGAAAGAGAAAGACAAATACTGTATGCTAACACATATATATGGAATCTAAGAAAAAAAAAAAAAGGTCATGAAGAATCTAGGGGTAAGATGGGAATAAAGACACGGACCTACTAGAGAATGGACTTGAGGATATGGGGAGGGGGAAGGGTAAGCTGTGGCAAAGTGAGAGAGAGGCATGGACATATATACACTACCAAACATAAAATAGATAGCTAGTGGGAAGCAGCCGCATAGCACAGGGAGATCAGCTCGGTGCTTTGTGACCACCTAGAGGGGTGGGATAGGGAGGGTGGGAGGGAGATGCAAGAGGGAGGAGATATGGGGATATATGTATACATATAGCTGATTCACTTTGTAATACAGCAGAAACTAACACACCATTGTAATGCAATTATACTCCAATAAAGATGTTTCAAAAATGTTAAAATAAATAAATAAATAAATAATTTTTAAAAATTTAAACTGATTAAATGCAGAGTAAAATGATGATTTTCATAGGATGGTGGGGGATGGGAATAGAGTGATAATGTTTAAGGGTATAAACTTGTAATAAGCAGAAAATAACTCATAGAGATCTAATTCACAGTACATTAAATATTGATAATAATATTATACCTTAGTTATGTAATGTGATAATTATCACTTCATTGGCAATCATATTACAATATATAAATGTATCAAAGTAACATACTATACACCTTAAACTTACACAATATTATGTCTAAAATTTACTAAATAAAAATAAATAAGTACAAAGGGATAAACAACTGACACACTAAACAATATGGATGAATCTCAAAAAACATCATGTTGAGTAAAACAAGTGAGATACAAAAGAATATTATATCTACCTCCAGTTATATAAAGAGCAAGATGAGGCATGGCTGAGCTATGGTAATAGAAATTAGAATAATGGTGGCTTAGGCAGGTGAGGGGGTAGGGGTGGGCAGGGAGAATTGACTGGAAAGATGCACAAGGGAGCTTTCTGGAGTAACTGGAATGTTCTATACCTTTACTGGAATGATTACATGGGTGTATATAATTGTCAGAACTCATCAAATTGTGTACTTACAATGTGTGCATTTTATTGTATGTAAGCAAAAACAAAAATATCCATTAGGGAGAAAACAAAAATATGAAATATAATAACCAGGTAATTAATTAAAGGCAAAACATTTTTATTGGTTGAGTTTGAAAAGGATTTTTACCTAGGAAAATGAAGAAATTTTATCAATTCTCTACCATCTCTTCCAGAAAATAGAAGCAAGACCACCTTCTAATTTATTTTATGAGGCCAGCATTACCCTAATACCAAAACCATATAAAATCATTGCTGGGCTTCCCTGGTGGCGCAGTGGTTGAGAGTCCGCCTGCCAATGCAGGGGACACGGGTTCATGCCCCGGTCCGGGAGGATCCCACATGCTGCGGAGCAGCTAGGCCCGTGAGCCATGGCCGCTGAGCCTGCACATCCGGAGCCTGTGCTCCGCAACAGGAGAGGCCACAACAGTGAGAGGCCCGCGTGCCACAAAAAATAAATAAATAAATAAAATTATTGCTAAGAAGGAAAACCACAGACCAATATTTTTCATGAACATAGGTACAAAAATCCTCAACAAAATTTTATTAGCAAATTGAATCCAATAATATATAAAAATAATTGTATACCATGACCAACTGAGATTTATTCCAGGTATTCAAGGTTGATTCAACATTTGGAACTTAACTAATGTTTCATCACACCAACAGCCTAAAGATAGAAAATAATGTGATCTTATCAAAAGATGCAGAAAAAGCATTTGGTAAAACCTGACACCCATTCGTGATAAAAACTCTCAGTAAACTGGGAATAGAAGGACACTTCCTCAACTTGATAAAGAACACCTGCAAAAATTCTACAGCTAACTTCATACTTAATAGTGAAAAACTAGATGTTTTTCCCCTAAACTGGGGAAAAGGAAAAGGATATTCCCCTCTTACCAATTGTAACAAATGTACCACAATAATGTAATATGTTAATAATAGGAGAAGGGGGGAGGCTTATATGGGAACTTTGAACTTTCTATGCAATCTTTCTGTAAATCCAAAACTGCTCTAAAAAGTGCAGTTTATTTTTCTAAATGGAGAGGATTGTCTCTTGAATAAATCATGTTTGGGAGATGCTGGCTCAAACAAAATTAAACCAGTTTCTTTACTGAAGGATGTTTCAGAACATTTAATATGCTGACATTCCCTGGATTCTCTATGCAAGAGACAGTCTACACATCTTTTCACAAACTTACTTGACTAAAAAATTTTTCTTTTTAGAGTATGTCAAAGGACTACTGTTTTTCAGAACACATATGGGAAGCATTGTACCTAGCAGTGAATTAATAACTTAAAATTTTTTTTCTGTATATGCCAGAGTATAAAATGATACTACACATAATGCAATCTCTCATTTTCCCAATCACAACATCTGAAAAATAATTATTTGGCCAACTCTAAAATATCAATTTTTAGAAAATGAAATAATCAACTTTAAATTTATGATTTTTAATGTCTTAATTTACATATATATGTGAAAATTAAGAAGTGTATTGCTTTATTCCACTCTCATATTTAATAAAACAGTTTAATTCAAAGTTTTCATGGGCATCTTCAACATTCACCTTTCTGAGAGTGGGATTTCAATATGCAAAGTGACAGAGCCTTTATCAATCTAAATCTCTGAATGATGCCATGTAGAAGAACCCCCATCAACACACAAACACCTATCATGGTTCTTATGGATATGAGTCTCATCCCTTGTTACAACATCGTCTCAAAGTCCAGATTCCCATAACCTAAACCAGGTCCAGAGGTAGTTGCATCTCTGTGGGTATACTTCCTTAAATACAGCTCCTCAAACAGTTTCTCTCAATTGGAATAACTGTAAACTAAAAAGAAATGTTTTATCCTTACATACAGGATAACTGCTATAGACACATCTGGTCAAAAACTGAGACTAAAGGAAGCACACAGGGGCCACCAATCCACTGAATTCTGAAATACAGCTTGGCAAATGTTGGAATTTTGTCCTACTTCTGCCTAGGAATGATTCTTCATGGATCCTGGCTCTACCTTTTGAGCTTTTGGTTCCATCTTTTGAATCGTTTTTCCATGAAAGGAAGTCTATGTTTCCAGTTGAACAACAGTTTCAACTTGTTTGCTGTCTGTAGAGATTTGGTGATCCAAATACTTCTTTTTATTTTGCACCATTTCCGTCCCTTTCAATGTAAGCTTGTGGTGTTTTTGTCAATGCACCTTTCTTAAAATCTTTGTGGGTCTTCTATGAATCTTATTTTGGTTCACTCATTAAACAAAAAACACATCCACAGATATCTTGGTATATCTTTCTATACTTTGGTGTCTTATGAAACTGCTGATGTTCTTAGAACACATCATTTGACTGAACAGTTCTGTAAAGTACCATCTTAAATCCTTCTGAAGCCTTAACAGTTCTTACAGTTATATCCCAAGCTTTATTATTAAAACATGTTTTCATATGATATCACTTATATATGGTCTAAAATATGACACAAATGAACATATCTATGAAACAGAAACAGACTCACAGACATAGAGAACAGACTTGTGGTTGCCAAGGGGGAGGGAGTGTGGAGGAGGGAAGGATTGTTAGTTTGGGATTAGTAGATGCAAACTCCTACATATAGGATGGATAAACAATAAGGTCCTACTGTATAGCATAGGAACTATATTCAATATCCTGTGATAAACCATAATGGGAAAGAATATGAGAAAGATTATATTTATGTATAACTGAGTCACCCTGTGTTCAGCAGAAATTAACAAAACATTGTAAATCAACTATACTTTAATAAAAAAAAAAATGTTTTCCTAGAAGTGCCCTGGATTTTACCTTTTCCTAGAAGCTACTTCTTAATAACATTGTTGTTCATCTGAAAGACTGGAAAATTTCATAACCAGCAAGTCATGGCTTCTTTTTGTTTAACAGTCTTTCATTTATCTTACCACTTTTCTCTTGCATTTTGCTTTTATCAACTGGAGAAACTAGGTAGCAGCTTTATCATTCTATGTGAAGTCTCCTTATCCAGATTATCTAGTTCTTCAGTTACATTCTCTTCTTTCATATTACGACTGGTGACAGTGTGGCTAAACTCTTTCTGCCAGCACACAAGAATCCCCATTTTTTAAAATAGTTTTAAAATGTTTCCAATAACGTTTACCTCGCATTCCTTTAAACTTTAACCAGCAGCCTCCTCAAAGGTCATGAAGCTTCTAATAAAAGTGTTTTCAAGAAACTTTAGGCTTTCATTAACAGTATTCTTAAAGTCCTTGAAAAGTTTACACCCACTTCCTGGTTCCAAAGCTACTCTCTTTTATTCCTAGTTTCTGTTTTTCTTTTTTTTTGCTTGTTTATGGCAGCATCCCACTTCCAGGTATCAAAATCCATATTAGCTATCTGCTATGAGCTGAATGTTTGTGTCCCCCTGCTCCAACACAAATCATATATTAAAACTCTAATTCCCAATGTGATGGTATTAAGAGGTGAACTTTTGGAGGTAATTACATCATAAAGGTGGCACTCTCATGATGAGATTAGGGCCCTTATAAGAAGAGACAGGAGAGAACTCTTTTCTCCTCTCTCCACCATGTGAGGAAACAGCAAGAAAATGGTAAATCAGATAGTTTAGCTCTCACCAGAACCCAACGGTGCTCACCAGAATTGTAATGAATAAATTTCTAAGACATGCTCTATTGTTACATAGCCATTTACTACAAACTTAGTAGCTTAAAACAATAAAATATTTTTCACACAGTTTCTGTGGGCCAGGGATCTAGAACCTGCTTAGCTAAGTAGTTCTAGCTTCTATTTTCTCATGAAATTGCAGGCAAGATGTCAGCTGGGTTTGCAGTCATCTGAAGCCTTGTCTGAGGCTGCAGGATCTACTTTCAACTTGATTCATTCATATGCCTGGCATGTGGTTGTGGAATCTTGTCAAGAGACTTCATCTCTTCATCACATGGACCTCTCTATTGGGCTAATTGAGTGTTCTCATGACATAGAAGATGGCTTTCTCCAGAAGGAGTGATATGAGAGCAGAGTGAAAGCTGTCATTTCTTCATATCCTAGCCTTAGGAGTCACTCTCTCATTCCCACAATATTTTATCAGTTATCCAAGTCAGTTCTATTCAATGTAAAAGAAAACTGCACCAAAATACCAGAAGGCATGAATCACTGGGGGCCATCTTAGAAGCTGGTAACTACAGTATATTATAGCACTTGAGATTACACCATAAAGTACAATACAGTAATCAACACAGCCAGTTTGGAGATCATCTAACAGTTTTATAAAGCAGAATTTTCTTTTTCACTTCCATATAGGTCATTTGAGATAGAGTACTAGCACTATGTAGATTTTCTATAATATAGTCACTGGAAATTTTATCCCAAACCACAAGACTCTCAACTCATTCATGTAATACTATAATAGATATACATCTTATTTATTCCTCTCTCTAGAACATAACCACTTAATGTATTGTTTTTTAAGTATTCTTCAAAAATCTCGTTTAAAATAACATTTAACATTTGCAATCGTGAGATCATACACTAAGATGTAATAGTGAAATAATTCATTTCCTTTTGTTATTATGATTCTTTTTACCAATTTTGTTAGGTGACTTTCATAAAACATTCCAAACTAGTCCTAATTATAGTTATTTCAAGCTAATGTTTTTTCCCCAAACTACACCTCATTATCTAATATAAAATACTTGACAGAATGCCCTGTAATACTCTCTTGACTTTAAGGTCAGTTCTCCCTTTCTGAGTACTAATTTTAAGAGAAAACTTATAGTTAGGCATTGTATGCATTTACTAGGGCTGCCATAGCAAATACTTCAGACTGGGTGACTCAAACAACAGAAATTTATGTTCTCACCCTTTTGGAGGATGGAAGTCCAAGCTCAAAGTGTCAGTAGGTTTGGTTTCTTCTGAGGCCTTTCTCCTCTGCTTGCTGATGACCACCTTCTCACTGTATCCTCACAGGGTTGCCCTTCTGTCTGTGTCCTTATCCCTACTTCTTATAAGGACACCAGTCATACTGGATTAGCGCCCACCCTAACAACCCCATTTTAACTTAATTATCTCTTTAAAGGCCTTATCTCCAAATATGTTTACCTTTTGAGGTACTGTGGATTAGGACTACAAAATATAAATTTTGGGGGGGACACACTTCAACCCATAATAGGTATATATGATCTTCATACTCTTCCTTTTTCTAGAAAGGTATGAAGATGACTCCCAAGAATCCAGCAAAGTTTGCATAAATTTAAAACATGGGAAAGAGAAGAAGATAAACAAAACCAGGGTCACAAAATGAAAACAAGAGTGAAGTCAATAAAAGCATTCTATCAGACCTTCTATAGTAACATCAGATGGCCCTCTGAATTATCTAAAAACTCCCAGATAGTCAACATAAAAAGGGAAATCAGGCCAATAATACAGCTTTGTTTCATTTGTGACACTCATCTAGAATATAATGTTGAGAGAGTGACATAATGGGTTTATTCCAGAATCACTCAGTATAGTGGGCTGAACTGTGAACTGTCAAAAGTTATGTTCACCCAGAAGCTCAGAATGTGATGATATTTGGATTAAAAGGTCTTTGCAGGTGTGATTAAGTTAAAGATCTTGGGATGAGATCAATGTGGATTAGAATAAAACTTAAGTCCAATGACATTGCCCATATAACAGAAGAGAAAGGAAGGATACACAGAGGAGAATTTTACGTGAAGATAGAGGCAGAGATTACAGTGATGCATTTACAAGACAAGGAGCACAAAGACTTGCCAGCAGCCACTAGAAGCTAGGGGAGAAGAACGGGACAGATTCTCTCTCAAGGACTCCAGAAGCAATTAACTATGCTGACACCTTGATTTTGAGCTTCTGGCCTCCAGACATACGATAAAAAACATTTCTGTGGTTTTAAGCCTTGCTGTGTATGGTAATTTATTACAGTACCACAAAAACTAATATATGGGGACATCATACTCTCGGATCACCATACTTTATTCCCTTTTTTTTTTCCACTTTCCATATTAATGCAGATGTACAGGATGTTAACTGTGCATCCCAACATGATCCTAAATTATCTTAAAGTCATCTCAAAGAGATGTCACTGTATTCTGTTTACTGAGGCAGAAAATTAGGCCAATGCATTTTATCATTTTATATTATTTCAACTGTAAAACAATGTAGAAAAATGTAGTAAAGTAGGGATATGGGCAATTGAATCTGCTATAATGTCACTACTAATCATAACTAGGCTACTTCGCATATTTCCTTCTAGTTATAAACAAACATGTGCACATGTATATATGATGCATATATGTACTCATAGCTGCAATCATATCATGATGGATTGCTCTTAAAGAATACTCAGAGAAAAAGGTTTATCTGGGTTTGCTGCATACTTATTTCATCTTTGGGGTTATGATTAGGTGAAGATATTTAGTATAAAGAACAGAACCTGGTTTTGGTCTAGTCTTTCTAAAACTTCAGATATTCAATGCTGTATTGGTGCAGTACGTATTTATGGGATGGTTCAGGCATAGAGTACACTTATTAATAAACAGAACATCTCCAAGTTATCATGTTTTTTTAAATTGCCAATTCAAAATAAAAGTAGGAGGCAGAATTAATAATTAGGAATAACTGATTATATAAAAGATTTGAGATTTTCTCAACAGTTAACATCTTACTTCTGTTGTTGTCAGCTAATTGTGGTATACATAAAGGAAGTATTTGCCATAAATTTTCCTCATGGATGAGGGTAAACAAGTTTGCTGCATGACATTTGTATTTTGTGATTCTTCTAGCACTACCAAACCCAGAGCGTCAAGAGCTGCCAGTCAGCTATAAACCTTGTCACTCGTGGACTATGTTTTCTTGGCTACATGGAAGTAGATTAATAAATTCTCATGTATAGTCTTTCAGTCTGTACAATGAAAGAAGTCAGCTGTCTGACAAGGATATGGAATCCTATGTGGTCTGTTGTGATTATTCTGTGACTCACCCCAGAGCTCTCATTTGTGCTGCCATCACTATGGTCCTGTCCTTCATACAGTAGTCATCACCCATAGCAATGAATCAAAGAATCAGCATAAACTATTTGGTAATTCAGACTCACAGCCTTCCCTGTTGGCAGGTCTTGACCTTATTAGCTCTTTCTCCTACTTTATAGCTGGGAAGTCTGGTGTCTGGGTTCTTCTGGCTCTCCTATTAGGCTTGAAAACATTGACACAAGTCCCTGATAAGACTTGTCAAAGTGATTAGAAAAATCAGGTTTCACTCAATGAACTCAATGAAATAGAAAGTGAGCTTTTCCTCTGGTCACTGATTCCATAGTACAATAATTAAATATTTTGGAATAATGTTTGAATGTCAGGAAACATGCCAAAGATTTAATTGTCATGATCTCATTTAATCCTCACAATGACCCTGTGGATTGTCCCCATTTTACAGAAGAGGAAAATGGAACCTAGAGAAGGTAAGTTAAGCAAGGTAGAGTCAATAAGGAGCACAAAAGGCTCAAGTCTTTTCTGCTTTAGTCTATGCCTTAGCTACAATTCCACGCTGCTTCCGCAATGACCCAGTTAAAGGACCACTGGAAACCACATATCTGTTTTTTCCTTCCATTTTTGTCAGCTACCTGTGCTTACGATCATGTAGATCTTGCTCTGTGAATGAATAGCTGATCAGAAGACTTGCCATAATATACTTTGGCCTGGAGGGAATAGAAATGTTTCTCTACTGAGTCTAATACTGGCAACCATCTTGAAATCATCAATGAATAAATGTTTTCACACAGCTTATAATTAATGTTTATACATTCTAAAAGGCTTCTTCATGTTCTATTTGAGTAGATGATGCATTTTTCTTCAGATTTCTTGGCCTGGCTTTGCTTATTTATCTGGGATATTTTCCCTTTCATTGTGGAAATCCTTTAGGCAACCATGCTTTATCATTATAGGTTGACATTTGACATCATGTAAGAATCTGACAACAGAGCTATTGGTTTCTGGATTTTTCTCATGTACAAGGGTATCTTAATCCTGAGTATTAGTCTTTCTTTGTACATTTGTAAAAGCTGTCTGATAGTGAAAGCAAAAATGAAGCTTTCACTTCCTCTGTAAATATTTGTGCGCTGACCTATGACTGTTGGCCAGTCTGCCTGCCAACACCCCATTAGGAGTTATCCCTTTTACAATAATCTACTATCATTTGATAACCTCTTGGGGTTAAGAGTACAGATGTAAGATCTCGAAGATTTCTGATGGGAATACTTCATATCCCAAGTATGTTTTCCCTTCAAAATGACATCACCACAGGGAAACATTTTTCAAATAACTTGGCCATCATGTTATGAAAGTTTCCTTAGAAATATAAAGAAAGAAGCAATCTGCACCTCAGACAAAAATTTTCAGAATCCAGAGTTGAAAGAAAAAAAAAAAACTTACCAGTTAGTCTTAGAAGGTCTTGGTGTGGTGAGGCAACAAGGGCCAGCAAGGAATAGTGCCATTACAAAGACTGCACTATATGACTTTTCTAACAAATTCTAGTGTTATGAAAGCTCATAGTTACTAGGTTTTGCTCGAAAGACAGTATTTATACTTCAGGTTGGAGCATAGAAATAATTTAGTGTATGTTGCATGAAAACGTACTGCCAAGGAGAGCATTCAAATGACCGCCCATGGGTTAAGATTTTCATCTCGAACTTTCCTCCTACTTGCTATTATTTTACGAATAAATGTCACAGAGGGACCTTTGTAGCCACCTCTTTAGCTTAAAGCACTGAATTTCTCCAGAAATGCTCTGTGCAGGGCAAGAAGAAGATTGTAGAACTAAGACATTAAACTGTGAGGAAAAATTTCCTTTTGGAGGGCCAGAAATGGACCACCATAATAAAAGTAATACCTGTGATATGTAAATTTCTCAGACTCTAGTTCTCAGGGCAGTGTGTGTGTGTTCCTAAGTTAAGTTTTCTTGCAATGTGTAGAGTTGGGAAAATACATTAAATATTTATTAAGGATCTATTATAAACCATCTTCTGAGTTATACACCTTCCATGCAGAGATAGTAGTCATAATAATAATAGATCACATTTACTAAGGAATTACAACATGCCAGGCTCTGTTCCAAGCACTTTACTGGTAATATCTAATTTGATTTTTGCAACAACCCTATGAGGTAGGTACCATTATCTCCATTGTGCAGATGAAGAAACTGAAGCTCAAAGGTGAAGAAACCAAAAATATGCAGCTAATAAGAAAAGGAGCCGGAATTTAAGTCAAAGCAGCCTGACTCCCAAGTCTACTATGTTATACAACCTTGTTGATGCTCCTCAGGACTCATAGCTTGACAAGAAGAGAGGCAAATCCATATCATCTGATAGACCCGTAGAAAGAAAGTAGATGCACAAAGGAGGAAGATATTCATCTCAAGTGTGGGGCTCTGGGAGGACTTCATAGAATTGATGTTAAAGGTGACGCATGGAGGGTGAGTAGCATTTGCAGATGGATGAGCTGAGGAAAGGTGTTTCAGATAAAAGGAACATGGTCAACACAGATGTGGATATGTGCAACAGTGTGGGGTGACAGGGTCACTACAGTGAGTCAGGGACTACTGGAATGTAGGGCACATACAAATGGGAAACTGCTCTGAGACGAGCTGGTTGGGTGGGCAGTAGCCCCAGAGGAAAGGGTCTCTCATCCTATGCCAGAGTGATGGCTTTTCTACATGCCAAGAGTCTATGATGGACTTTGCCCAGGACATTTGCATGACTCAGTTTTTATTTCAGAAAAAAGGACCTTAAGGTCTGTGTGATGTCAGATTTGAAGGGGCCAGGGCTGGAGACAGGAAAACAGTTAGGATGATATAAAACTATTCAGGCAGGGGATATGGGAGCCTAAAGTCAACTGTTGACAAGAATGAAGAGATCTTTTTGAGAAATGTTTAGTTCTAGGATTGAAAAGATTGAGAGGCTGACTGGGTTTGGGTGTGAGGGTGAGGGAGAAGGTGAGGTCATGGTGGGCTCTTAGGCTCCCAACTTGAGTAACTGAGTGGATGGTGGTGCTGTTCATTTCCCTGAAGGGTAGGGATGGAGAACAGGGGATAAGAAGACTGAGTTCTGCTTTGCAACTCACCTCCTTACTTCCCTCTCCTCACCCACCCCTCTCTTCTCTGAGCCCCAATATCACCTTGAGATATCATGATTTGGAGCTTCAGTTTGTTTCATAGTTGTATATACCTGTCTTCAGCACTAGACTGTGAGCTCTTGGCAGCAGAACCTGTAATATATTTATCATTCAATAAATGTTTGTTAACTGAGTTCATGAAGAACAGAACCAGTTTTTATGTGAATGGATAATTGAGCATTCAAAAGAAATTTGCTCCCCATAAGCGTCTACACTTTGTCCTGTTCTGCTTTCAAAATACTTAGAATAAAATGGATCCTTCTTCCTTAAAATAGGTTATTGGTTTTAAAGCAGGGATCGCACTACCCCTCTGAATCAAGTCTGTTATTTTTCACCTTGAAAATCCACAAACCCTTCAAATGTTTCACACACAACATAATTTCCATACACTTCATCATCCTTCTTGCCCTCCTCTGCACATGTTTCAGTCTCTCTGTGTTCTTCTTTAAATGTGACACTCTGCTAATCTGACCCATACAGGATGCAATGTGGCCATTACTTCTGAAGAGGGGTGAAGTCAAACCATCTCATAGTTAATGTCAGAAAGGAAGAAATTGTATTTAGGAAATTAAATCAGTAAGCAGCTTGAGGTAGAAGGCATAAGTTAGTGGCAGTCAAGTAAGCCACAGACTAAACTATTCTATCTTGGAAACTAAGAAATTGTAGATTGGGGAAGAGTTGAAGATGATTAGCCTAAGAATTTAATTTTTTGGAAAATTTAACTGAAATAAAACATATATAACACTAAAGTAATGAATCCAAAGTATATAATTCAATTAATTTTTAGAAAATGAACACCCCAGACCATGAAATAGAAACATCATCAATAACTACCCCCTGTTTAGTCCCTTCTGGTCATTCACACCTATCAAAGGAGGTACTGACTATGGAAAGTCTTGTTTCTCTGTCCCTGAGCAAAGACCTATCCAAGCCTGGATTCTTCACTCCTGATGTCCCTGATGAGCAAGTTTCCCTGGCCTGGGGTAAAAGGGTTGTGGATCATCAATGTCAATGGACCAGAAATCTAGGGCTTCAGAATTTCACCAGTTGTTAGCAGGTTCCCTCCATCAGTGGCATATTGCCTCCCATGCAATGGAAAACTGCTTGACCAAGGTTTGGGCTTAGTCTTTAGCCTTCTGCCCCATACAGCTTTGGAACTCAGGAAAGAGCCCCATCAAGTCTCCAGTTGTGTTTCTTCTGTGTCAAGTGGCCACAGAAATCTCTGCTGCTTTCTCTGTCCCCCATCATGGCCCTCTGCTCGGGCCAAACCTTGATTCTCAGGCTTCCACCTTCATCAAGAATCAGCACATGCCCCCAGTGACAGCTGAGCTTCCTTAAATTTTCTCTGAATATTTCTCCTCTGTCTGAATTTTTACTGCCCTCTGGTGCTTTTAAGTATACCAGGAGTCAGCAAACTTTCCTGTTAAGACCAGATAGTAAATATTTTTGGCTTTGCAGACCATATGGTCTTTGTCACAACTACTTAATTATGTTGTTATAGCATAAAACAATACCAAAAAAAAAGAGGCATAGCTGATTTAGCCTGTGGTCTATAGTTTGCCAACACCTCATATATATAATTATTGCAATTTACTTAATATTCCTAGTTCTTCAATGAGATAAGTGGCCCACACAACCTAGCCCATCCTAGCTTGAAGCAGAACCCTACAAGAGAGTTTTTAAGAACAAGGATGGCGGATTTGTAATTTGAAGTTCTTGGGTGGCTAAGATGTAAAACCTTCTCCTAATTTTTCCAAACTTTCAGCAAACTCTTACTGTAGAGGCTTCTGTGAGTAGGATTTGTGTGCATGTTTTTGTGTGCATGTGTGTGAGTGTGAAAATAAAGGGATACAATTCAATTTGGAGGTTGATAAGCTTTGATGATTTAGGAATTCAATTAACAATACTTCTTTTTTCCCTATCAAGTGTCAGAAATTATTGAGAGATAGAGATAAGAGACATGAAAATGAAGCTCAAAAGATCACTTTCATTAGTGATAAGCTGGTTGTGTTTTGTAATTTTTTTTTTGTTTTGGATCATGTGTTTTTTCTTTTTCTGCCTTCTTTTAGATGAATTGAGGATTCTTTATATCTCTACTATTGGCTTATTAATTTTTGTGTGATTTTCTTTTTTTATTTGGGTTAAGTTTTTGCCTTAGGAGAAAGAAAAAACAGCAAGCTACAGCCTGTAGCCCAAATCTATCCCACTGTCTGTTTTTATAAATAAAGTTTTACTGGAATACAGTAATACTCATTCATTTATGTCAATGACTGCTTTTACACTACAACAGCGGAACTGAGTAATTGTGACAGAAACCATCCCTTTACAGAAAAAATTTTGCCAAACGCTGCTCTAGGGCTGACAGTATATACCTGCATTCACCATAATTCCACTATGACTGTGGATTTGTCTCTGGATCCTTTTATTTCCATCATGTATTGCTCTATGTATGTTGAATCTGTGTAACTAGGTACATGCAGGTTTTAAATTGTGATTATTTCCTTTTATATTGATTTCTTTATCATTATGAAATGTCTCTGTTTATCTTCAATAACGCTTCTTTCCTTAAGGTTTATGTTTTCTGATATGTGTAGCTACTCACAATTTCATTTGGTTAGTTCTTGCATTTTTTTACTCTTAAATTTTCTGCTCTTCATGTTCAAAATTCATCTCTTGTTAACACACCATATTTTGAAGTTTTGTTTTTTATGAAGTCTGACAATCTTATCATTTTACTTAGAGTATTTCATCTATTTATATTTCATGTAATTACAGATATAGTAGGGCTTGTTATCTACCATCTTACTAAGGTTTTATTTATTTATTTTTTTTCTATTTAGGCCATCTGTTTTATATTACTTCACTTTTTTTCTTGTCTCCTTGTTGGTTAATCAGATATGTTATTATTATTCCAGTTTACCTTTTATAATTTGTTAGCTATACACATTTTTTGCTTTCTTTGGGTGGTTATCATAGAGGTTAATGCATGACATTAGGCTCTAATGCAAATTTATATGTTACCCTTTCCTGGATATACTTAGACCTTTTAAACTTCATTATCCCTTTCCCTCCTTTTCCATTATTTTTGTCATTTATTTCAATTGTATACATATTTGAAACTTCAAAGGACATCATAATAACCATTTCTTACAGACAATATTTACTCATATAACCACATATACATTTACATATACTATCTACTTATTTACCCATATATATATATATATATACACACCCTTTCAGGTACTTTTTCTTTTTTTAACTTCTGCTCTTCTATTTATCTACCTAGAGTCATTTCATTTTGCCTGAAGAGGTCACTTGAGTATATCTTATAAGGAAGGCCTCACTGGTGAGTAACTTCTTTTGTAGTTATTTTTCTGAAAATATTTTTATTTTATCTTCATCTTTAAAGAATATTTTCACTTTTTTTCCCCATGTGGTCCTTTAAATAAATTATTCCATGTTCTGGCTTCCATCATTTCCTCTGAGAAATCAGATGTTAAGTCATTTCTGTTTCTTTGAATTTAATTTGTTTTTCTTTATTTTTTTTAATGCTTCTAAAATTTTCTTTATGTGTTTAATTTTAAAAGTTTGACACTCATGTGCCTAAATATGGTTGTCTATATGTTTACACTGCTTGAGGTTTGATGAGCTTCTTGAGTTTGTAGATTGATGTCTTTTAGAAAATGCTGAACATTTGGTCTTCTCTTCTCTGGAATACCATTTATACATACCGTTTGAGCATTTCCCACATGTTTCTTATGCAATATGTTTTACATTCATTTTTCTCCTTTTGTTTTAGTTTGGGTATATTTTATTGGGTATATATATTTTTTGTATATTTTATATTCTAGTCCATTTATACTTTTTGTCTACTGTGACCAATCTATTGCTAAACCCAACCCATCAGGTTTTAATATCAGATATTGTAATTTTTTTCAATTTTATAGTGTTCATTTAATTTTTTATAGTATAAATTCAATTCTTGATTACATTTTAATTCTTTCATCTATTTCATCATTTTCAAATTTTTTATTAAACATTTATCATAATTATTTTAAAGTCATTGCATGTTAACTGTAAATCTGCTTGTATTGTTCCTTTTATTATTTAATTATTAATCATATTTTCTTGCCTCTTCCCCAGACTTGTAATTTTTATTTCATTCTAGACATTGTAAAATTCTGAAGGATACAGATAATTTTATATCTCACCAGAGATGAGTGGCCTTTTCCTCTATTAGGCAGATAGGGTAAAGTAGTGAGCTAAATGTGGCTGAGATTCTATTTTGGTAAGATTCTATCTTCCTTTGACTTGCCGCTGTTTTTATGGAGTGGCCTTCCAGGCTTTTGATTGAGAGCCTAGCAGATTTCCATTTCTTCAAATCTAAATGATTACAGGAGATTCAGCTCTTGTTTTCAGAGGCTCCTGTCCTACCTCTCCAACCTCTTACACTAAACAGACTCAAAATCTTGCAAGCATCTTAAAGGGAAGACCAGCAGTGTACTTAAAGGAGGTCCCATCTGATGGAGAATCTTTATTTACTAGTCTGAAAGACTGCAAGAGATTTTATTCTGTGTTTTAGAAGCTTTGGGCCTAGTTTATAGGTCTTTCCTCAGCCCTGGAGCTCAAGAATGGCCCATGGGAAAAATCTCCAGATTCCAACCTGTTACTGACTGAACAAAAAAACTTTGTGATCTTTTTCTCCAAGAAGAGGTTCTGATCCTCAGTCTTCACCCAATATCCACAAATGTCCTCTGGGGAAAAAAATAGCTTGTGATTGTCATCTCATCTCTGAACAGTTTCTCTACTCCCTGGAATTTTAGCTCATCTATTCTTCATAGTTTTCACAGCTCTGTGATGCCTTTAAAATATAATGCTTGTAATTTATCTTTTTTTCAGTTGTTACAATGGACCTTTCACAACCTACTTTATCTTACTTGAAAGTGGAAGTTTCTTGATAGACTATTCTTTATTAGTGAGCAAAATTGATGTATTGTGGTTAATCCAGTGCTCAATAAATATTTACTGAATAGCTTCATGTCAATAAGGAATACATTTGACTGTGAGGAATAGAAAATCTGACTATAGTAGCTTAAAGAAACAAGTGTTTCTCCTGCTCACTTAATCAGAACTCAAGACTTAGGCAGTAACTAATATTGTTTCAGCAGCTCAGTGATGTCAGTGTTGATGATGTCGCTGAAATTCTCTTGGCATTTCCCAAGTGCATCTCATCTCAGAGTCACCAGATGGCTACAGCTTCAAATAGTATTTCCACATTCAAGGCAAAAAGAACACAGAAGGAAGGGCCATGACGGTCAACTATGTTTTCTACTGGGAACACCATTGCTGTCCAAAATCTCTCAACTAATTCTAGATTTATTTGATTGACCAGGCTGTGTCATATAGTCACCACCAACAATAAGAGAGGGTGAGGAATTCAGTACTTACCTAATTAGGAGTTGAACAGGTAAAGGGTAAATGTGACACATCACAGATGATCTAGGCAAAGAAAAATTCAGTGCCAAGGACAATCAATAGGTGAGAGAATATCATAGCAGACTTTCAGGAGCAAGAAGCAGAAAATCAAGTATACTTTGAGCAATAAGGTCACTTTATTATCTCACATAATAAGATGTCTGGAGGAAGGATGGAGTAGGTTAATTTAAAGGTTCCACAAAATCAATAAGGATCCACATTATTTTATCTTTCTGTTCTGCCATTCTCAACAGCTAGCAGTTCCATTCATGATCGCATATTGGCTATAGCAGCTCCAGGCACCATATTTTACATATCAAATTCCAGAGGTAAGAATATGAATTATTCCTGTATTGGATCCCACGAGCCCCCAACAGACTCTCTCAGAATAGTGTCACATGATTAGTGTAAATGAATGGCCTAAACCAACCATTTTGAAAAGGTAATGAGCTGACCACTATTTCTTTTTTTTAAATTGTTTTATACTTTATTAATTGAAGACATATTTGTCAATTACTATTTCCTAACATTTTAGGCCTTGCTTGAAGAATATACAGTACAGAGTACAAAAAAAATCATCTATCAAGGTTGGTTCAACAGCCTTTGGCTGTGAGAGTCTCAAGGAGTCACTGATAGTTTTCTTTTTTTCCTTTTTTAAAATTGAAGTATAGTTGATTTACAATGTTGGGTTAGTTTCAGGTGTATAGCAAAGTGATTCAGTTATACATACATATATATCTATTTTTTCAGATTCTTTTCCCTTATAGATTATTACAAAATATTAAGTATAGCTCCCTGTGCTATACAGTAGGTCCTTGTTGGTTATCTATTTTATATATAGTAGTATTTATATGTTAATCTCACTATTTCTTAGAACAATTAAGATTTATCCCTAAGATCTCAGGAAAGCCCAGGCTTCTCAAAATATATCTCCTCTGTGGGACTAGTGAATACATTACGGGTTTTGTTTTGTTTCATTTTGGTTTTTCAGCAAGGAAGAATGGGAGAATGGCTACTATACTCTGCAGTGTTTGCTACTGGGAGCATGAGATGCTAAGGAAATTCAAATAATTGTATGTTTGGAATACAAAGGACAAGGTCAGGAGTAAGGTGAGTGAAAAAACAGGGAAAGACCAGATCATGATAGACTTTTTTTTTTTTTTTTTGCGGTACACGGACCTCTCACTGTTGGGGCCTCTCCCGTTGCGGAGCACAGGCTCCAGACACGCAGGCTCAATGGCCATGGCTCACGGGCACAGCCGCTCCGCGGCATGGCAGGATCTTCCCAGACGGGGCCACGAACCCGTGTACCCTGCATCGGCAGGCGGACTCTCAACCACTGCACCACCAGGGAAGCCCCATGATAGACTTTTTAAGTCACATTCTGAATTTAGGTTTCCTCCTGAAGCCAATGGGGAGCTGTTGAATCATGGAACCGTTATAAGCAGGGAAAAGACACAGATTTTTAGTTTGGAAATAACAATCTGGCTTTATTATGAAGAATAGACAGATGGGACAAGATTGATAACAGTAGAGTATAAAGAAGCACAAGGCATGGCTATAAAGTAATGAGATGTTTTTCAGGTGACTTTTAAAATGATACGAGCTAACATTTACCTGAATTAACTCACAAGATCTTCACAACAGCCTGATAAGATATTTAACGCTTGAGAGAATTGAGACTTACAAAGGTTAAGTAACCTGCCCAGAGCTATACAGTTAGTATCACGGCTGGGATTTGAGCTCAGGTAGTCTATCACCAGAGACTGTATGCTTAACCACTATACTGTAACGCTTATTATGTTAGCCTAGTAGTAAGTCTCTAATAAGTCGTGCATAGTACCTGACCTTAGGTGCAAATAATTTGCTCAAGGAGATAAATGTGGCGGAGGCATGACTTTGTTGAGCTCTGGGTTCAAATCCTGATTCAGAGGCTCACCAGCTGCATACTTGGCTAAGCTACCCCAGCCCACTAAGATCGTTTCCTTATCTATATAACAAGGGAGTCCATCTCTACTCAGAAAAGTTGTGAAGATTGAATACAATGAGAGAATGTTTGCAAGCTTGTGGCACACAAAAGACCTTTAAAATTGTTTGCCCTGGGGCTTCCCTGGTGGCACAGTGGTTGAGAGTCCGCCTGCCGATGCAGGGGACACGGGTTCGTGCCCTGGTCCGGGAAGATCCCACATGCCGCGGAGCGGCTGGGCCCGTGAGCCATGGCCGCTGAGCGTGCGCGTCCGGAGCCTGTGCTCCGCAACGGGAGAGAACACAACAGTGAGAGGCCCGCGTATCAAGGAAAAAAAAAAATTGTTTGACCTCTTTCCTGTCTTTTGTCAAATAGCAATGCCTTGGTGAAATAGACATTCCAGACTGTGAGACTAAAGAAGTCAGGAAGTGAGTTGTCCCTTTTTGCTAAGCAACATAGAGAACGAGCTCTAACGCGGGGGTTCCAAACAGGAGGTTCTATGAGCTTGAGAGAAAAAAAATCACATCTTGGTCTTTGCTACCCTCTAACTGAAATTTAGCAGGTGCTTTTGTTTCAAACATAGGCAGCAAACCTGCATGACAGTAAGAGTACCTGTGCCTCTGGCCACCTGTAAAAATCAAATATTTTCATATTTGTATTATCATATTTCAGTTATTACCGATATCTTGAAATGTTTTTTACCTTCATCACTACTTTGAAATGACATTCATTATTAGATACCATCACAAAATTTTGTTCTTTAATGAACTGATAGAAAAGTGTGCACATATATTTCTAATCTCTTAAGTTTTCTGTATGTTTTCCTTTCTCATGAATGTAAAAAATTTTTGATAACTCAATTTCAACAAAATTGGTTTCTTTTGTAATCCTATGTATTTTATTTGCTGTGTCTAAGAACATTATTTTGAGAAGTCCCTGGACTTTTTCACCAGCAGCAAGGGGTAATGGCACAAAATGAACTCCTGCACCAAAGGGACTCAGGCAGTGGTGGGATGGGCCGCAGTGTGAATCCTATCAGTCAAGTGCACCAGGCGACTTGGGGCAAGAAGCCCAGCGCTCTCCTGCCTGTGACCCTCAGCCGAGTCAGGGCAGGAAGCAGATGACCCGGGCCTGGCAGCTTCTGAGATTTTTCCTGAGCATTCTTGTAAAAAAGCAACCACATTGCCACATGTGCCTGGAATTCGATTTCCAGGCCAAGTGTCAGCTTTTCCATGCTAAGACTCCCTCGGGTTTTGGCCCAGGTTCCCCTGCTGTCAAGGCCCAGCCCTTTCAATACCTCAACCACCTGCCAGAGAGAACAGCTTCATGGAATTTTGGCCGCCACTTCTGAGTCACGTCGTCAGCCACAGGCTTCCACCTGCAGCCTTGGGAGGCCCGGCTGCAAGGTGCCTGAGCAGACAACTGTGCTGACCCAGCCCAGCAGGGGAGCGTGTTTTTCCCTGCAGGCCAGGAGCCTTTACAAATTGATCCAGTTTCCTCCTCTCTGCTCTAAAGAGGCATTTCCTTCTCAGAGAATGAGTCTGAGTTTTTCCAATCTTATCTAGTAATCTTAGTTTCTCTCAAGTTATTCTTTTTTCTGGAATCCAACAACAAATTTACCTCAGAAAATGGTAGGGAGAAAGGCTTATGCAATGCGAGGGTATTGTTATAAATAGGAGCCCTTGCTGTGACTTTCTTAAATAAACAGGTCGCTAAGGATTCCAGGCAGTGGTGGAGCTACTGTTCAGAGGCTGGGGAGACTGTTTTCCAGTTAAAAAGAGTCAGTCTCCTTCCAAAATACTCTTTCTCCAGAAGTGAAGTGAATCCTGTTACAACCTTGGTTTGGGGAAATAGTCCCACTCTCCCCTGCAAGATGAGGGAAGAGGGTTAAGCTTCTAGAGATTATGGCCTAAGTGGTGTGCACTGCAGGGGCAGGGAAAGCCCCCTGCTGCAGAAAATCCTCTTCCCTCAGCCACATAGTCATAACATATGTGTGTGTGTGTGTGTGTGTGTGTGTGTGTGTGTGTGTGTATATATATATATATATATATATACACACACACACATACTCATTACATATATTTATGTATCATTAAAACTTCTAATGCTTCCAAGAGAGAAATACATAAAATTATTCCAGTTAGTTACCTCGTTATATTAATTATTTATCTGACCCTTTTCAACTCCAGACTAACAGATTATACATAGTGAGAGAGGACAGTATCATTAGATCCAGTTCAGAGGCTTAGAGAGTCCACATGTAATGAGAAAAAGAGGAACCAAAGCAGAACCCTAGAGGAAATCATCCATTTTTTTAAGGGCTGGATTGAGGAGGAAGAGATGGTGGAGATGACCCGCTGGATCCTAGAATGGTCTTGGGCACATACTAGACAATCTAATATTTATTGAATGAACTAGTGGAAAGTGGAAGAATAAAACTATTTCTTTGTATTGTCATTTTTAATGACCCTAACCTCATCCAATGCCCAGCTAAGTGGTGCTGGGTCTTGGGCAAAACCTTATAGAATCCCTAGAATTGGTCATTTCAAAGCTTTTCTGATCTTCGGGTAACTAGGGATTATCTATTAATAGGTAACTGACTCACAAGGGGTCTATTTTTATAACTGTCATACCCAAAGGAGTATAGCTGAAAAGTAAGAGTGACTAGGAATGAAATTTAAAACTCGGAGGTGGGAATGAAGGAGGTGAAATAGCATCGCTGTGCATAATAACGTGAAGCATTATTTCCATTGCAGACAGACAGACCTGTAAATTGTAAGGCAGTAAGGAAACTATTTCTCTTCCTATTTGTTTAGAGTCTATTGTCTCTAAGAATTAAAATCTGTCCATCAGAGGTGAACTTGAGCAAGTTTGCAACATTGCAAGTACAGATCTTTCAAATACTATGTGGAATAGATGGATAGATGGCTGAATGGAGGAAAAAATAAGGCAGAGCATAAATTAATTGAATTTCTACTGAGAACACTGTACAATATCAGAGTTGGTGGGTTTTTATTCATCCCAGATTAATGCAGAATATAAATGTGAAGGATTATCTTTGTATTTTTTATATTAGTAAACATTAATGAAGTTTCCATTTTTCCTCTCTAGACCAATCTTATCTTTGGCTTTTATTATCCCAATGTGTTTTGGTGGAATATATGACTTGATACAATATCAAGTGGGTTCAATCAAACCTGACTTTATATACTAGATATGAATACCAAATGCAAATACTCATACTGCAAGTAGAGACAAAATTTTCACATGGTATCTATGTCTTATGCCATAAAGAATGCCAAAAAGAAAAAAAAACATTTAAGTTAACGTAATCATATTTTAATGAGTTCCACATTCTCACCTAGATAAATTTATCAACATCGTGTCTCTAAAGCAAAAATGGAAGTGTAGTTTTAGTTCACATGTGTCAATAAAACCAGATAATTACTTTGACAACTGAATGAATTATCCACTTGGCCTAAATTGATTGAACTAACCTCTGTAATTGCTAACTCTAGATTTCTTTTTGCACATTAGAATAATTGCTAATGCAAATTTAAATAAACAATGCAAAGGTCCAAAGGTCCAAAATGTGCAGTAGAAATGTCACTTCATTTGCAGTTCTTAGATACCTTTAGAGGAGAGCTAGACAGAAATAGCTCCTGTCAAACTTTTTGTGGGTTGCTCACAATTAGGAGCCTAGGGCTTTCATCTTCCATGTCCTGATAGTTTTGCAAATTGAAAATACTTTGTAATTTCTCTTTCCATGGATAAATTCTGTTTTTGAAAAGAAAAAAGCAATCAAAAATGGAGAACAAGGGCATTCTGACTGTGGCGTTCAATGTCCTGCCAATTCTATTGCACATTATTTTTCAAAATGCATTTCACAGTGATTAACGCAAACTTAAAGTGATTTCATATGGTGTTTTACTTGACCCTATGATTTTCCAAGATTTATGGATAATCTAATATATTCTTATTGAACGACTTAAATTTAAAGGGGGGACTGTTTTTTATAAATTCCTGTAGTCCAATAACACCATTTACAACATTTCATCCCTTAACTCTTTGGGACTTTGAGAACAGGGGACTGTGTACAAGGATGTTTACAACTTTACCTTCTAATATTTTGTCAGTTGTACCAAAGTGACAACATGTGATTCAATTCAGGGGAAGCTTCAGCATTCCATTTACATGTGCTAATGGAATTAGAATTTAATAACCTAAAAAGTGGTTCACATCTCAATTTATCATAATATTTAGCATGTTACTTTAATGTGGACAGAGGTGTTCAGAGCAGTGAATTTGTCATTCATTGCTCCAACATCCAAGTGAGGTAAAGTAAGGTCATATCCATCTTATTGATGAGGAAACTGAGTCATATAGTGCTGAAATGATTTGCTATGTGTCCTATAACTGTTCAGTATCAAATTTAAAAATATATTTCTCAGCTAACTGGAAGTGGTCTCATTGAAAAATGCCCTTTTTGATTAGGAGTTCTGAGTGTTACAATGAGAGAATGTTTGCAGTTTGATCAAAAAGCATTTGGGGGCTTCCCTGGTGGCACAGTGGTTGAGAGTCCGCCTGCCGATGCAGGGGACGCGGGTTCGTGCCCCGGTCTGGGAGGATCCCACGTGCCGCGGAGCGGCTGGGCCCGTGAGCCATGGCCGCTGGGCCTGAGCGTCCGGAGCCTGTGCTCCGCAACGGGAGAGGCCACAACAGTGAGAGGCCCGCGTACCGCAAAAAAAGAAAAAAAAAAAAAAAAAAGTATTTGGCTGCAGAATACGTTTGAAGCCAGGTTGACCCGTGAGTCTCAGCTATTTGACAGTCACTCCTCATTTTTCCTGGTGGTGGCCTAGATGTAAGTTATTGTTACCAGTCCCAGGGAAGAGGTAAAGGAGCAATCAGTTGTTTTATTATAATGACACATTCATTATCCTCATCCAATTCTTTAGAATTTGAAAGGCCTTAGCAAAAATTAAAAGCCTACTCTTTTATTTTGGCATAGGAAGGAATTAGGAGAAATTCTATTGGGTTGGCCAAAAAGCTCACTCAGGTTTTTCCATAACCTCTTACAGAAAAACCCGAACGAAATTTTTGGCCAAGTCAATAGTTATTAGTAGCCATTTAAAGGGAGCCTGTATCCAAATGTTATTAATATCTTTAATGCAGAGGTTTTAGGAAAAGCAAGTATAACTTTGTCCTCCCCTAGGCACCTGGCTCAGTTATTCAGGGGATCTTTTTTGAATAGAATGTGGAATGCAGTGGAAAACTCTATGGAGGTAACTGCATGCCATAGTTTTATTATATTTGTAGAGGCAAAGAAAAAATAGGAATAGGAGTTCTGCAGCATCATTTACTTTTATGATCCTTGAATGAGTCATTTCAGTGTCTGGGATCTGATATTTTCACCTATAAAGTAAGTGTATTGTTCCATAACGTCATTAAGGACCATCATCTCTAAAACACTACTGTTGTTTTCTTGTTTTTCAGTCTCCTTGATGTGTTTGGGAGACTTGAAGGACAAAAAGATATTTCTATAACAGCCTGAACACCTTCACACTGACTCCCATGTATGATTTCAAATACTTTGAAGTGTTCTGTGAGACAGAATGAACTAAAAACTTCAGGCCAGGATGAAGAATTTGTGATGGCTCAACTCAGGCCCTCAAAGCATGTCTTTGAGAAGAGACAAATACAAAAAGATAATAATACTGCTGTCATCAAAACAATAGCAGCAAAACCCATGTGTAGTTAGAAAAGTCTTTAGCAACATGCATTCTAAAAAGCCAAATCTTGGAGCAATTACTTAATGAGAGTGTCTCTTTGGACCTGCATTAATGAGTCTTTTTTGGTGATTGTTTTTAAAAATCTTCAACTTTTCTTCCTTGTAGTCTCTTTATCTCTCTCTTCCTATCACCCTTTTTCCCCCTCAAATGAATAACTAGGCCATTTATTATTATTATTATTATTATTATAGTACTTTTAGATTTGCATGTTTCCTCATCTTAATTAAAAAATAGAATAGTCTAAATTTTCTCTTTTTAAAAACTGAAACCGTATTTCTCTTTACACATGTGGCCCTTGACTGCCCGTGGGTGTGTTCTCTACTCTGGTACTTGGCCCCTCCAGCTAAGTTCCTTTGGACTATCACATCTCCTGAAACACATCAAGTTTCACTATGGAAACACATGGGCAGTAATGCAGGTTCTTTTTCAGCTCCAAAAGTGCTCCAAACAATCAGGCAATGGCATCTTGTTTCTCTCAGAATTTAAGGAAAATTAATAAAACCACATTACTGTTACACTAAGCATCTTGAGCTTTACACAGGTCGTGATTCTGTTATGCCTGACAAAAAGCTAATACCTAACCGACTTCACTGGAAAATTCAGTATTCTAGCAAAATAGATTCATGTCAATGTGGCCTGAAACTACAAAGGAACCGAAAAACCAAGAAACAGCCCCTTTTAGTTGAGAAGTACAGATGCCTTTGCTTTTTCATTGGCAAGGGCAATAGTTTTTGCTGTTAGACATTTTATTTTCAAGAAACAGCTGTCCAGTTTGGACCTGTCACTTCAGTGACTATGATTAGTAAGAGATGTTAGAAACAGTGAAGTGACTCAAAGAAGTGGAGCCTACCAAGGCAGGAAGCCCATAACCCACCTGTAAGTATTTTGGGGGAAAAAATTGCTTAATGGAAACTAAGATAATAATTTTCCTTCTGTAAGTGATTGTCTTTATATTATTCTTTTCTGAATAAAAGCCTGTTATAATTAGTAACTATTTTTAGACATACATTAATTGCCATGTGGCCAGGGAGTGCTTGTTAACTCTTTGCAGGTCCTGGAATTTAGAACAAATGTGAAGCAAGCAATGGCCTTTGTGGCTTTTAGATAATAATGATAACGCCTTCATATTTATGTTTTATTTTGCATTTTATAAAACTATTCTTAGCCTTGTATAATTTTTAATTTTTTCCTGTTGGGTAGAGGGTGAGAGTATCTTTATTCCAACATTACAGAAGTGGCACGAGTCACACATTCCCAACTATCCTGCCTGCACTGATTGCCCCATTTTCACAACTGCTCTAAGAGTTATCATCTGTACACACAGATAAATGCAGTTTACTGCATTAACTTGTTTTATCTGTTAGTCTTTGTTCCTTGAGGAAAAGGACCATATATTTTATTTCTTATTTACATCCAGCTCTCAACTGAAAGCATAGTAAACCCTCAGTTAACTTCGCATTGGTCATTTGATTCAACTGAGTCCAAGAAAAGTTGATGTAGAAGCAACCAACAGGCTGAGTTCTCCATGAAATAATAACCTGGTCCATAGCAATATCCTTCCTAATCCATAAGCCACATGCTTTGCCCCATTGCTTACCTGCCTTTGGTATCAGAACTCTTACTTTAGGTTTAATTGATAAACTGCTGCACACCGTTTATCAGAAACTCTGTGTCCCAGATAAGAAAACCCAGCCTCTGCATTCCAAAAAGGCAGAAATATATAGACAGACTTGGTCAAATGCTGGGGGTCAAAAAAGCAAATTGGAAATTCAGTTATTGGAAATATGCCCAAGATCGAGTTTGTTCCAAAGTTAACATATTAATAACGCACACACACACATACATACACAGATATACACAAACATTCATTCAGGCTGCTAACTGTCTTTCTTTTTTTTTTTTTTTTTTAGTATTTTATTTTATTTTATTTATTTATTTTTTTAACATCTTTATTGGGGTATAATTGCTTTACAATGGTGTGTTAGTTTCTGCTTTATAATAAAGTGAATCAGTCATACATAAACATATGTTCCCATATGTCTTCCCTGTTGCGTCTCCCTCCCTCCCACCCTCCCCATCCCACCCCTCCAGGCTGTCACAAAGCACCGAGCCAATACCCCTGTGCCATTCGGCTGCTTCCCACTAGCTATCTACTTTACTGCGTTTGTTAGTGTGTATATGCCCATGACTCTCTCTCGCCCTGTCACAGCTCACCCTTCCCCCTCCCCATAACCTCAAGTCCGTTCTCTAAGAGGTCTGCGTCTTTATTCCTGCTTTAACCCTAGGTTCTTCATGACATTTTTTTATGGAGAACAGTATGGAGGTTCCTTAAAAAACTACAAATAGAACTACCATATGACCCAGCAATCCCACTACTGGGCATATACCCTGAGAAAACCAAAATTCAAAAAGAGTCATGTACCAAAATGTTCATTGCAGCTCTATTTACAATAGCCCAGAGATGGAAACAACCTAAGTGCCCGTCATCAGATGAATGGATAAAGAAGATGTGGCACATATATACAATGGAATATTACTCAGCCATAAAAAGAAATGAAATTGAGCTATTTGTAATGAGGTGGATAGACCTAGAGTCTGTCATACAGAGTGAAGTAAGTCAGAAAGAAAAAGACAAATACCGTATGCTAACACATATATATGCTAACTGTCTTTCAATAGCCATTCTCTCCTTCTCCCTTAGTAAGAAAACTCCTAGTTATTAGCTGGGCATAGAAGTCACTGAGAATAAAGACCACATATCCAAGTTTTCTTTGCAGCTAAGTATGGCCATGTGAATAGCCAATGGGATGAAAGTAATAATGTCACATGCTTCCAGGACGCGCTCTTAAAGGCAGTGCCTTTTTTTTTTTTTAACCTGTTCTTGTTCTCTGCTGGTTTGAATGCAGGTATAATAGCTGGAGGTTAGCACTGTTTTGGACCATTATGTGGATTCCACTTGCGAAGGTTAGTGGAGCAAAAAGTGGGAGGAGTCTGGATCCCTGACCCATTGACACTAGGCCTTCTATGGATGACCTTTTCTTGAAATAGAAATAAACTTTTATCTGTCCAGCCACTGTTATTTTGGGTTTTGTGTCACCTGCAGCTGGACCTAAACTCAATGGAATCACTAAAATTAGATAAAAAATGGAGCTAGAAACAAAAGTGTGTGGAGATTTCCAGTTTAAGTTCAGATTTAGAAATGGCTTTATAAGTTATCATTCTTAGCCTTATAACATGAAAAGCCTGGGAAAATGAAAACAAATCACTTTTCTTAGACCCATCAGAGAACTGAGGTCACAGAGCAAACTACCTCCCAAAATCTGGAGAGGTACCTCCAGGGAGACAGAGGATCTGAGCATTTGCTTACCTGAAGCAATGCTTCTGGAACATTAAACTAGAAATTTGATGAATTGCTGGAGGCCACGTGTGGGGTAGCATCAGAGTAAGAAGCTCCCAGGAATCTCCATACATAAGCAGACTTTTCTTCCAAGAACACTGCCGGGCTCTCATAGAGTGGATAAGGGAGAATCCAGAGAAATTCCCCTTGGGGTCATAGCTTGAGGAGTGAAAGAGCAGTCATGTGAAATACACTAAGACTCTTCTTCCTGAAGCTCAGTCTCCAAGGAGGACATTTCCATAGAGTAACAGTGAAATCTTATCTCAGTGGAGATTGGAAACTCTATTCCACTCTAGTTCACTGAAGGAAACAAATCCATAATTCACAGGGAAGAAGGCTTCAAGGTCATAGACTGGGAAGACTGAGATACCACTGCAGTCAGAGAAGGGATTAGGGGCAAAAGGAAAAAATCTCTGTCCCTAGAGGAGGGACAGAAACACTTGCAAAGACGATGCCCCTAAGACACAGGTCCGAGAGGAGCTTCAGGATGGCAGAAGAGTAAGACGTGGAGAGCACCTTCCTCCCCACAAATACATCAGAAATACATCTACATGTGGAACAGCTCCTACAGAACACGTACTGAACGCTGGCAGAAGATCTCAGACCTCCCAAAAGGCAAGAAACTCCCCCATGTACCTGGGTAGGGCAAAAGATAAAAGGAAAACAGAGACAAAAGAATAAGGATGGGACCTGCCCCTCTGGGAGGGAACCGTGAAGGAGGAAAGGTTTCCACACACTAGGAAGTCCCTTCGTGGGTGGAGACTGTGGGTGGCAGAGGTGGGGAGCTTCGGAACCACCGAGGAGAGCGCAGCCACAGGGGTGTGGAGGGCAAAGCAGAGAGATTCCCGCACAGAGGATCGGTGCCGACCGGCACTCACCAGCCCAAGAGGCTTGTCTGCTCACCTGCGGGGACGGGCGGGGCTGGGAGCTGAGGCTGGGCTTCGGTGGTCGGATCCCAAGGAGAGGACTGGGTTTGGCGGCGTGAACACAGCCTGAAGGGCTTAGTGCACCACGGCTAGCTGGGAGGGAGTCCGGGAAAAGGTCTGTAGCTGCCAAAGAGACAAGAGACTTTTTCTAGCCTCTTTGTTTCCTGGTGCGCGAGGAGAGGGGATTAAGAGCGCTGCTTAAAGGAGCTACAGAGACGGGCGTGAGCCACGGCCATGAGCGCGGACCCCAGCGACGGGCATGAGACGCTAAGGCTGCTGCTGCCGCTACCAAGAAGCCTGTGAGCAAACACAGGTCACTATCCACAACCTCCCCTCCCAGGAGCCTGTGCAGCCCGCCACTGCCAGGGTCCCGTGATCCAGGGACAAGTTCCCTGGGAGAACACACAGAGGGTCTCAGGCTGGTGCAGCGTCACTCCGGCCTCTGCTGCCACAGGCTCGCCCCGCATCCACACCCTTCCCACTCCCCGGCCTGAGTGAGCCAGAGCCCCCGAATCAGCTGCTCCTTTAACCCAGTCCTTTCTGAGCGAAGAACAGACGCTCTCAGGCGACCTACATGCAGAGGCGGGGCCAAATCCAAAGCTGAAACAAGGGAACTGTGCGAACAAAGAAGAGAAAGGGAAATCTCTCCCAGCAGCCTCAGGAGCAGCAGATTAAATCTCCACAATCAACGTGATGTACCTGCATCTGTGGAATACCTGAATAGACAATGGATCATCCCAAATTGAGGCATTGGACTTTGGGAGCAACGAGATATATATATATATATATTTTTTTCCCCCTTTTTCTCTTTTTGTGAGTGTGTATGTGTATGCTTCTGTGTGTGATTTTTTCTGTATAGCTTTGCTTTTACCATTTGTCCTAGGGTTTTTCTGTTTTCTTTTTTTTTTTTATTTTTGACTGCCTTGGGTCTTCATTGATGTGTGTGGACTTGCTCTAGTTGCGGCGAGCAGGGGATACTCTTCGTTGTGGTGCATGGGCTTCTCATTGCAGTGGCTTCTATTTTTGTGGAGCACGGGCTCTAGGCATGCGGGCTTCAGTAATTGTGGCTCACGGGCTCTAGAGCACAGGCTCAATAGTGTGGCACATGGGCTTAGTTGCTCCGCAGCATGTGGGATCTTCCCAGCCCGGGGTTTGAACCCATGTCGCCTGCATTGGCACAGAGATTCTTAACCACTGCACCACGAGGGAAGTCCCCCTATTTTTTTTAGTGCTTATTATCATTGGCAGATTTGTTTCTTGGTTTGGTTGCTCTCTTCTTTCTTTTTTTTTATTACTTTAAAAAAATTTGTATTTTTAATAATTATTTTTTATTTTTAATATAATAATTTTATTTTTATTTTATTTATTTATTTATCTATGTATTTATTCTCACTTTTATTCTGAGCCATATGGATGACAGGGTCTTGGTGCTTCAGCTTGTCGTCAGGCCTGTGCTTCTGAGATGGGAGAGATGAGTTCAGGACATTGGTCCACAGAGAGCTCCCAGCTCCACGTAATATCAAATGGTGAAAATCTCCCAGAGATCTCCATCTAAACGCCAAGACCCAGCTCCACTCAATGACCAGCAAGTTACAGTCCTGGACACCCTATGCCAAAAAGCTAGCAAGACAGGAACACAATCCCACCCATTAAGAGAAAGGCTGCCTAAAATCATAATAAGGTCACAGACACCCCAAAACACATCACTGGAGGCAGTCCTGCCCAACAGATGGGAAAGATCCAGCCCCATACACCAGAACACAGGCACTAGTCCCCCCCACCAGGAAGCCTACACACCCTCTGAACCACTCTTAGCCACTGGGGGCAGACACCAAAAACAACGGGAACTGTGAACCTGCGGCCTGTGAAAAGGAGACCCCAAACACAGTAAGTTAAGCAAAATGAGAAGACAGAGAAACACACAGCAGATGAAGGAGCAAGGCAAAAACCCACCATACCAAACAAAGGAAGAGGAAATAGGCAGCCTACCTGGGAAAGAATTCAGAATAATGATAGTAAAGATGATCCAGAATCTTGGAAATAGAATGGAGGAAAAAAAAAAGAAATATTTAACAAGAACTTAGAAGAACTAAAGAGCAAACAAACAATGATGAACAACACAATAAATGAAATTGAAACTTCTCTAGAAGGAATCAATAGCAGAATAACTGAGGCAGAAGAACAAATAAGTGACCTGGAAGATAAAATAGTGGAAAAAACTACTGCAGAGCAGAATACAGAAAAAAGTATGAAAACAATTGAGGACGGTCTCAGAGACCTCTGGGACAACATTAAACGCACCAATATTAGAATTATAGGAGTCCCAGAAGAAGAAGAGAAAAAGAAAGGGACTGAGAAAATATTTGAAGAGATTATAATTGAAAACTTCCCTAATATCGGAAATGAAATAGTCAATCAAGTCTAGGAAGCACAGAGAGTCCCATACAGGACAAAAACAAGGAGAAACATGCCAAGACACATATTAATCAAACTATCTAAATTTAAATAGAAAGAAAAAATGTTAAAAGTAGCAAGGGAAAAAAAGTAACATACAAGGAAATCTTCATGAGGTTAACAGCTGATCTTTCAGCAAAAAGTCTGCAACTGAGAAGGGAGTGGCAGAACATGTTTAAAGTGATAAAAGGGAAAAACCTACAACAAACACTACTCTAATGAGCAAGGATCTCATTCAGATTTGATGGAGAAATTAAAAACTTTACAGACAAGCAAAAGCTGAGAGAGTTCAGCACCACCAAACCAGCTTTACAACAAATGCTAAGGGAACTTCTCTAGGCTGGAAACACAAGAGAAGGGAAAGACCTACAATAACAAACCCAAAACAACCAAGAAAATGGTAATAGGAAGATACATATCAATAATTAACTTAAATGTAAATGGATTAAATACTCCAACCAAAAGACATAGACTGGCTGAATGGATACCAAAACAAGACCCATATATACACTGTCTACAAGAGACCCACTTCAGACCTAGGGACACATACAGACTGAAAGTGAGGGCATGGAAAAAGATATTCCATGCAAATGGAAATCAAAAGAAAGCTGGAGTAGCAAGTCTCATATCAGACAAAATAGACTTTAAAATAAAGACGATTACAAGAGACAAAGAAAGCCACTACATAATGATCAAGGGATCAATCCAAGAAGAAGATATAACAATTGTAAATATTTATGCACCCAACAAAGGAGCACCTCAATACATAAGGCAACTGATAACAGCCATAAAAGGGGAAATTGACAGTAACACAATCAGAGTAGGGGATATTAACACTGCACTTTCACCAACAGACAGATAATCCAAACTGAAAATAAATAAGGAAACACAAGCTTTAAATGATACATTAAACAAGATGGACTAAAATGATATTTATAGGACATTCCATCCAAACACAACAGAATATACTGTCTTCTCAAGTGCTCATGGAACATTCTCAAGGACAGATCATATCTTGGGTCACAAATCAAGCCTTCATAAATTTAAGAAAATTGAAATCATATCAAGTATTTTTTCTGACCACAACGTTATGATATTAGATATCAATAACAGGAAAAAATCTGTTAAAAATACAAACATATGTAGGATAAACAGTACACTACTTAATAACAAAGAGGTAACTGAAGAAATCAAACAGGAAATCAAAAAATAGCTAGAAACAAATGAATATGAAAACATGATGACCCAAAACCTATGGGATGCAGCAAAAGCAGCTCTAAGAGGGAAGATTATAGCAATACAATCCTACATTAAGAAACAAGAAACATCTCAAATAAACAACCGACTCTTGCACCTAAAGCAATTAAAGAAAAAAAAAAACAACCCAAGGTTAGCCAAAGGAAAAAAATCATAAAGATCAGATCAGAAATAAATGAAAAAGAAATGAAGGAAATGATAGCAAAGATCAATAAAACTAAAAGCTGGTTCTTTGAGAAGATAAACAAAATTGATGAACGATTAGCTAGATTTATAAAGAAAAATAGGGAGAAGACTCAAGTCAATAGAATTAGAAATGCAAAAGGAGAAGTAACAACTGACTTTGCAGAAATACAAAGCATCATGAGAGATTACTACAAGCAACTCTATGCCAATAAAATGGACAACCTGGAAGAAATGGAAAAATTCTTAGAAAAGCACAACTTTCCGAGACTGAACCAGGAAGAAATAGAAAACATAAAAGACCAATCACAAGCACTGAAATTAAAACTATGATTAAAAATCTTCCAACAAACAAAACCCCAGGACAAGATGGCTTCACAGGCGAATTCTATCAAACATTTAGAGAACAGCTAACACATATCCTTCTCAAATTCTTCCAAAATACAGCAGAGGGAGGGACACTCCCAAACTCATTCTATGAGGCCACCATCACCCTGATACCAAAACCAGACAAACATGTCACAGAGAAAGAAAACTAAAGGCCAATATCACTGACGAACACAGATGCAAAAATCCTCAATAAAATACTAGCAAACAGAATCCAACAGCGCACTGAAAAAATCATACACCATAATCAAGTGGGATTTATCCCAGGAATGCAAGACTTCTTCATTATACTCAAATCAATCAATGTGATACACCATATTAACAAATTGGAGGATAAAAACCATATGATCATCTCAATAGCTGCAGAAAAAGCTTTCAACAAAATTCAACACCCATTTATGATAAAAACTCTCCAGAGAGTAGGCATAGAGGGAAGTTTCCTAAACATAATAAAGGCTACATATGACAAACCCACAGCCAGCATCGTCCTCAATGGTGAAAAACTGAAACCATTCCACTAAGATCAAGAACAAGACAAGGTTGCCAACTCTCACCACCATTATTCAGCATAATTTTGGAAGTTATAGCCACAGCAATCAGAGAAGAGAAAGAAATAAAAGGAATCCAAATCGGAAAATAAGAAGTAAAGCTGTCACTGTTTGCAGATGACATGATACTATACATAGTGAATCCTAAAGATGCTACCAGAAAACTACTGGAGCTAATCAATGAATTTGGTAAAGTAGCAGGATACAAAATTAATGCACAGAAATCTCTTGCATTCCTATACACTAATGCTGAAAAATCTGAAAGTGAAATTAAGGAAACACTCCCATTTACCATTGAAACAAGAAGAATAAAATACCTAGGAATAAACCTACCTAAGGAGACAAAATCCTGTATGCAGAAAACTATAAAACACTGATAAAAGAAATTAAAGATGATAAAAACACATGGAGAGATATACAATGTTCTTGGATTGGTAGAGTCATCATTGTGAAAATGACTCTACCACCCAAGCAATCTACAGATTGAATGCAATCCATATCAAACTATCACTGGCTTTTTTCACAAAACTAGAACAAAAAATTTCACAATTTGTATGGAAACACAAAAGACCCAGAATAGAGAAAGCAATCTTGAGAAAGGAAAACAGAGCTGGAGGAATCAGGTTCCTGGACTTCAGACTGTACTACAATTCTATAGTATTCAAGACAGTATGGTACTGGCACAAAAGCAGAAATATAGATCAATGGAACAGGATAGAAAGCCCAGAGATAAACCCACGCAAATATGGTCACCTTATCTTTGATAAAGGAGGCAAGAATATACAATGGAGAAAAGACTGCCTCTTCAATAAGTGGTTCTGGGAAAACTGGACAGCTACATGTAAAAGAATGAAATTAGAACACTCTCTAACACTATACACAAAAATAAGCTCCAAATGGATTAAATACCTAAATATAAGGTCAGACACTATCAAACTCTTAGAGGAAAACATAGGCAGAACACTCTATGACATAAATCACAGCAAGATCCTTTTTGACCCACCTCCTAGAGAAATGGAAATAAAAACAAAAATAAACAAATGGGACCTAATGAAACTTAAAAGCTTTTGCATAGCAAAGGAAACCATAAACAAAATGAAAAGACAGCCCTCTGAAGGTAGAAAATATTTGCAAAATGAAGCAACTGACAAAGGATTAATCTCCAAAACTTACAAGCAGCTCAATATCAAAAGAACAAACAACCCAATCCAAAAATGGGCAGAAGACCTAAATAGACATCTCTCCAAAGAAGATACACAGATTCCCAACAAGCACATGAAAGAATGCTCAACATCATTAATCATTACAGAAATACAAATCAAAACTACAATGAGATGTCATCTCACACTAGTCAGAATGGCCATCATCAAAAAATCTACAAACAATAAATGCTGGAGCGGGTGTTTGGAAAAGGGAAACCTCTTGCACTGCTGGTGGGAATGTAAATTGTTACCGCCACTATAGAGAACAGTATGGAGATTCCTTAAAAAACTAAAAGTAGAACTACCATATGACCCAGCAATCCCACTACTGGGCATATACCCTGAGAAAACAATAATTCAAGAAGGGTCATGTACCACAGTATTCATTGCATCTCTATTTACAATAGCCAGGACATGGAAGCAACCTAAGTGTCCATCAACAGATGAGTGGATAAAGAAGATGTGGCACATATATACAATGGAATATTACTCACCATAAAAAGAAAGGAAATTGAGTTATTTGTAGTGTGGTGGATGGACCTGGAGTCTGTCATACAGAGTGAAGTAAGTCAAAAAGAGGAAAAAAAAATACCGTATGCTAACACATATATATGGAATCTAAAAAAAAAAAAAAAAAAAAAAAAAGGATCATGAAGAACCTAGGGGCAGGAAGGGAATAAGGACACAGACCTACTAGAGAATGGACTTGAGGACAAAGGGAGGGGGAAGGGTAACCTGGGACAAAGTGAGAGAGTGGCATGGACATATATACACTACCAAATATAAAACCGATAGCTAGTAAGAAGCAGCTACGTACCACAGGGAGATGAGCTCCGTGCTTTGTGACCACCTAGAGGGGTGGGATAGGGAGAGTGGGAGGGATTGATATGCAAGAGTTAAGAGATATGGGGATATATGTGTATATATAGCTGAATCACTCTCTTATAAAGCAGAAACTAACACACCATTATAAAACAATTATACTCCAATAAAGATGTTAAAAAAAAGAAAAAAACACAGATCCATTGTGCACTCCAATGACTGAGAATTAATCAGAATATTAGAGAGTATACCCCCCGACACACACACCCTACTACCACACAAATAAACCTCCATTAACCATAACAGTAGATTACAAGTAAGAAAGATGCTGGAGACATATTCTCTTCAAGGAATGGCACAAAGCGAAGAACCAAAGTCAAGAAGGGAGACAAGTGAAAGCCTCTATAAGAACTTGAACCCTCTGGCATCCATGGATACAACAAACTTCAAATGCAGCCTAAATCCTGGTCAGCTCAGCATAAATCCTCACTATCTACTGTTGTGTACAATATGTCCAGCTATCAACAAAAACTTATAAGACATGCCAAAAACACAGTCTGATGAGACAAAGCAATCATCAGAATCAGACTTAGATGAGACACAGATGTTCGAATTTTCAGAAAAGGAATTTAAAATAACTATCATTAATATATTAAAAGCCTTAATGGAAGAGGTAGTCAATATACAAGACCAGACACGTAAAGTCAACAGAGATAAGGAAACTATAACAAAGAATCAAAAGGAAATGCTAGAAATCTAAAAGAAAGTAACAGATATAAGGAATTCCTTTGATTCCTTCCATGCACATGAAGATAGATCAATAGAAATTACCTAAACTGAAATGCCAAGAGAATAAAGAATTAAAAAACAGAATAGAACATCCAAGAACTGTGAAACAATATCAAATTGTGTAACATACGCATGACTGAGATACCAGAAGGGGAAGAAAAGAACAGAAATATTTGAGGAAATAATGACTAAAATTTTTCCAAAATTAGTTAGAGATACCAAACAACAGATCCAAGAAATTCAGAAACACCTATCAGGATAAATACCAAACATACATGCACACACACATATACAAACTGCCGAAAACCCAGGAAAAAGATAAAATCTTGAAGGCAAGTCAAAGTGGGGGGAAAAAAAAAAAAACTTCTTACATACAGAGGAAAAGTATAAGAAATACGAAAATAAAAGTTTTGTATAAGTAGATGGTTGGTTTGTCGCTAAATATTTGAGGTGCCACATAATAGTATAACTTTGGCACTTTTTAAAAGCAAGAACTAGAAACACCCCATAGTCATTATTACTCTAAGTTATGACTAATATGTTTAATTAAGCAGCAGGTCTCAGGCAATGGACTGCTATAGTAGGACCATGTATCCACCACTCTTCAAGTTCAAAGTGTTCACTTACTCTTTAATGCTTCAATTGACCCTCACCTGTTGATGGCATTATCTATATGCTTTATTTTCCAACTAAAATATTGTTCTTAAACCATGAGTCACATAGTTCCTAAGTGAAGGTCTAGAGGAAACTCATTGAGGAATAGAGAGTTCGTTTTATGACTATTATGAAACTTTAGGAGGTCTTCAGAAATTCAGTAACAATAGAATGCATACTCCTTCTGATAGTCAATATAGGATAGAGCTGGGACTGGCTGTGTTTGTCAGAAAACAGAAGAGAACACAGATTCTATTGCTCTGTAACTATCTGTACCATTCCAGTTAAATAAGCTAGCTTGGAATATGGCAGTAGCTTAGGACCTGTTTATGCAATTATACTTCAGGTTTTCCTGACGTTGAACTTTGCTTACAGCTCATTGCATCTCTACTTTGTGATATAAACATCTTCCCTTTTTTTGAGACTGTTTCTATAAGTTTTCTACAGAATTGAGTGGGAGCAATGAAGTTTATACCTGAGCAACATCTGTCCCATGGAAAAGGTGACATCCACAAACTCTTCATCTGTCATTTTAGTTACCAAAGAGCAAAATGAAAATTAAGTCTTGGGTCTTATCCTTGAAAAGTCTTTTTTTTTTTTTTTTTTACATCTTTATTGGAGTATAATTGCTTTACAATGGTGTGTTAGTTTCTGCTTTATAACAAAGTGAATCATTTATACATATACATATGTTCCCATATCTCTTCCCTCTTGCATGTTCCGCCCTCCCACCATCCCTATCCCACCCCTCTAGGTGGTCACAAAGCACGGAGCTGATCTCCCTGTGCTATGTGGCTGCTTCTCACTAGCTATCTATTTTAC
>NW_020837983.1:6102584-6185938 GCF_003676395.1 Aethalodelphis obliquidens | reverse complement strand
CCACCAGGGAAGCCCCTCATTGTAGTTTTGATTTGCATTTCTCTAATGATTAATGCTGTTGAGCATTCTTCCATGTGTTTGTTGGCAATCTGTATATCTTCTTTGGAAAAATGTCTATTTAGATCTTCTGCCCATTTTTGGATTTTGTTGTTTGTTTTTTTGTTATTCAGATGCATGAGCTGCTTGTAAATTTTGGAGATTAATCCTTTGTCAGTTGCTGCATTTGCAAATATTTTCTCCCATTCTGAGGGCTGTCTTTTCATCTTGTTTATGTTTTCCTTTGCTGTGCAAAAGCTTTTAAGTTTCACTAGGTCCCATTTGTTTATTTTTGTTTTTATTTCCATTTTCTATGAGGTGGGTCAAAAAGGATTTTGCTGTAATTTATGTCATAGAGTGTTCTGCCTATGTTTTCCTCTAAGAGTTTGATAGTGTCTGACCTTACATTTAGGTCTATAATCCATTTTGAGTTTATTTTTGTGTATGGTGTTAGGGAGTGTTCTAATTTCATACTTTTACATGTACCTGTCCAGTTTTCTCAGCACCACTTATTGAAGAGGCTGTCCTTTCTCCACTGTACATTCCTGCCTCCTTTATCAAAGATAAGGTGACCATATGTGCATGGATTATCTCTGGGCTTTCTATCCTGTTCCATTGATCTATATTTCTGTTTTTGTGCCAGTACCATACTGTCTTGATTACTGTAGCTTTGAGGTATAGTCTGAAGTCAGGGGGCCTGATTCCTCCAGCTCTGTTTTTCGTTCTCAAGATTGCTTTGGCTATTCGGGGTCTTTTGTGTTTCCATACAAATTGTGAAACGTTTTGTTCTAGTTTTGTGAAAAATGCCAGTGGTAGTATGATAGGGATTGCATTCAACCTGTAGATTGCTTTGGGTAGTAGAGTCATTTTCACAATGTTGATTCTTCCAATCCAAGAACATGGTATATCTCTCCATCTATTTGTATCATCTTTAATTTCTTTCATCAGTATCTTATAGTTTTCCGCATACAGGATTTTGTCTCCTTAGGTAGGTTTATTCCTAGATATTTTATTCTTTTTGTTGCAGTGGTACATGGGAGTGTTTTCTTAATTTCACTTTCAGATTTTTCATCAATAGTGTATAGGAATGCCAGAGATTTCTGTGCATTAATTTTGTATCCTGCTACTTTACCAGATTCATTCATTAGCTCTAGTAGTTTTCTGGTAGCATCTTTAGGATTCTCTATGTATAGTATCATGTCACCTGCAAACAGTGACAGCTTTACTTCTTCTTTTCCGATTTGGATTCCTTTTATTTCCTTTTCTTCTGTGATTACTGTGGCTAAAACTTCCAAAACTATGTTTAATAAGAGTGGTGAGAGTGGGCAACCATGTCTTGTTCCTGATCTTAGTGGAAATGGTTTCAGTATTTCACCATTGAGGACGATGTTGGCTGTGGGTTTGTCATATATGGTCTTTATTATGTTGAGGAAATTTCCCTCTATGCCTACTTTCTGCAGGGTTGTTTTCATAAATTGGTGTTGAATTTTGTTGAAAGCTTTCTCTGCATCTATTGAGATGATCATATGGTTTTTCTCCTTCAATTGGTTAATATGGTGTATCACATTGATAGATTTGCATATATTGAAGAATTCTTGCAGTCCTGGAATAAACCCCACTTGATCACGGTGTATGATCCTTTTAATGTGCTGTTGGATTCTGTTTGCTAGTATTTTATTGAGGATTTTTGTATCTATGTTCATCAGTGATATTGGCCTGTAGTTTTCTTTCTTGGTGACATCCTTGTCTGGTTTTAGTATCAGGGTGATGGTGGCCTCGTAGAATGACTTTGGGAGTGTTCCTCCCTCTGCTAAATTTTGGAAGAGTTTGAGAAGGATAGGTGTAAGCTCTTCTCTAAATGTTTGATAGAATTCACCTGTGAAGCCATCTGGTCCTGGGCTTTTGTTTGTTGGAAGATATTTATTCACAGTTTCAATTTCAGTGCTTATGATTGGTCTGTTCCTATTTTCTATTTCTTCCTGATTCAGTCTTGGAAGGTTGTGCATTTCTAAGAGTTTTTCCATTTCTTCCAGGTTGTCCATTTTATTGGCATAGAGTTGCTTGTAGTAATCTCTCATGATCTTTTTTATTTCTCCAGTGTGAGTTGTTACTTCTCCTTTTTCATTTCTAATTCTATTGATTTGAGTCTTCTCCGTTTTTTTCTTGATAAGTCTGGCTAATGGTTTATCAATTTTGTTTATCTTCTCAAAGAACCAGCTTTTAGTTTTATTGATCTTTGCTATCGTTTCCTTCATTTCTTTTTCATTTATTTCTGATCTGATCTTTATGATTTCTTTCCTTCTGCAAACTTTGTTGTTTTTTTTCTTCTTTCTCCACTTGCTTTAGGTGCAAGGTTAGGTTGTTTATTTGAGATGTTTCCTGTTTCTTACCGTAGGATTATATTGCTATAAACTTTCCTCTTAGAACTGCTTTTGCTGCATCCCATAGGTTTTGTGTCATCGTGTATCCACTGTCATTTGTTTCTAGGTATTTTTTGACTTCCTCTTTCATTTCTTCAGTGTTCACTTCGTTGTTAAGTAGTGTATTGTTTAGCCTCCATGTGTTTGTATTTTTTATAGATCTTTTCCAGTAATTGATAACTGGTCTCATAGTGTTGTGGTCAGAAAAGATACTTGATACAATTTCAATTTTCTTAAATTTACCAAGGCTTGATTTGTGACCCAAGATATGATCTATCCTGGAGAATGTTCCATGAGCACTTGAGAAAAATATGTATTCTTTTATTTTTGGATGGAATTTCCTATAAATATCAATTAAGTCCATCTTGTTTAATGTTCTATTTAAAGCTTGTGTTTCCTTATTTATTTTCAGTTTGGATTATCTGTCCATTGGTGAAAGTGGGGTGTTAAAACCCCTACTATGAATGTGTTACTGTCGATTTCCCCTTTTATGGCTATTAGTATTTGCCTTATGTATTGAGGTGCACCTATGTTGGGTGCATAAATATTTACAATTGTTATATCTTCTTCTTGGATTGATCCCTTGATCATCATGTAGTGTCCTTCTTTGTCTTTTGTAACAGTCTTTATTTTAAAGTCTATTTTGTCTGATATGAGAATTGCTACTCCAGCTTTCTTTTAGTTTCCATTTGCATGGAATATCTTTTTCCATGCCCTCACTTTCAGTCTGTATGTGTCCCTAGGTCTGAAGTGGGTCTCTTGTAGACAGCATGTATTTAGGTCTTATTTTTGTATTAATTCAGCCAGTCTGTGTCTTTTGGTGGGAGCATTTAATCCATTTACATTTAAGGTAATTATCAATATGTATGTTCCTATTCCCATTTTCTTAATTGTTTTGGGTTATTTATTGTAGGTCTTTTCCTTCTCTTGTGTTTCTTGCCTAGAGAAGTTCCTTTAGCATTTCTTGTAAAGCTGGTTTGGTGGTGCTGAACTCTCTCAGCTTTTGCTTGTCTGTAAAGTTTTTAATTTCTCCATCAAATCTGAATGAGATCCTTGCTGGGTAGAGGAATCTTGGTTGTAGGTTTTTCTCCTTCATCACTTTAAATACGTCCTGCCTGTCTCTTCTGGCTTGCAGAGTTTCTGCTGAAAGATCAGCTGTTAACCTTATGGGGATTCCCTTGTGTGTTATTTGTTCCTTTTCCCTTGCTGCTTTTAATATACTTTCTTTGTATTTAATTTTTGACAGTTTGATTAATATGTGTCTTGGCATGTTTCTCCTTGGATTTATCCTGTATGGGACTCTCTGTTCTTCCTGGACTTGATTAACTATTTCCTTTCCCATATTAGGGAAGTTTTCCACTATAACCTCTTCAACTATTTTCTCAGTCCCTTTCTTTTCTCTTCTTCTTCTGGGACCCTTATAATTCGAATGTTGGTGCATTTAATGTTGTCCTAGAGGTCTCTGAGAGGGTCCTCACTTCTTTTCATTCTTTTTTCTTTATTCTGCTCTGAAGTAGTTATTTCCACTAATTTATTTTCCAGGTCACTTATCCGTTTTCCTGCCTCAGTTATTTTGCTATTGATCCCTTCTAGAGTATTTTTAATTTCATTTATTGTGTTGTTCATCATTGCTTGTTCCTCTTTAGTTCTTCTAGGTCCTTGTTAAATGTTTCTTGCATTTTCTCTCTTCTATTTCCAAGATTTTTGATCATCTTTACTATGATTATTCTGAATTCTTTTTCAGGTAGACTGCCTATTTCCTCTTCATTTTTTAGGTCTGGTGGGCTTTTATCTTGCTCCTTCATCTGCTGTGTGTTTTTCTGTCTTCTCATTTTGTTTATCTTACTGTGTTTGGGGCCTCCTTTTTGCAGGCTGCAGGTTCGTAGTTCCCGTTGTTTTTGATGTACGTCCACAGTGGCTAACATTGGTTCAGTGGGTTGTGTAGGCTTCCTGGTGAAGCAGACTTGTGCCTGTGTTCTGGTGGATGAGGCTGGATGTTGTGTTTCTGGTGGGCAGGTCCACATCTGGTGGTGTGTTTTGAGGTGTCTTTGGCCTTATTATGATTTTAGGCAACCTCTCTGTTAATGGATAGGGTTGTGTTCCTGTTCTGCTAGTTGTTTGGCGTAGGGTATCCAGCACTGTAGCTTGCTGGTCGTTGAGTTAAGCTGGGTGTTGTTGTTGAGATGGAGATCTCTGGGAGATTTTTGCCATTTGATATTACGTGGAGCTGGGAGGTCTCTTGTGGACCAGTGTCCTGAAGTTGGCTCTCCCACCTCGGTGGCACAGCCCTGAATCCTCGCTGCAGCACCAAGAGCCTTTCATCCACATGGCTCAGAATAAAAGGGAGAAAAAGTAGAAAGAAAGAAAGAGGATAAAATAAAATAAAGTTATTAAAATAAAAAATAATTATTAAGAAAAAATTTTTTTCAAAAGTAAAAAAAAAAAAAAGGATGGACAGAACTCTAGGATAAATGGTGAAAGCAGAGCTATACAGACAAAATCTCAAACAAAAGTATACACATACACACTCACAAAAAGCGTAAAAGGGGAAAAAATAATAAATCTTGCTCTCAAAGTCCACCTCCTTAATTTTGGCATGATTCGCTGTCTATTCATGTATTCCACAGATGCAGTGTACATCAAACTGATTGTGGAGATTTAATGACACTGCTTGGAGAGATTTCCCTTTCTCTTCTTTGTTCGCACAGCTCCCCGGGCTCAGTTTTGGATTTGGCCCCGCCTGTGCATGTAGGTTGCCTGAGGGCGTCTGTTCTTCCCTCAGACAGGACGGGACTGCAGGAGTAGCTTATTCAGGGGCTCTGGCTCACTCAGGCCAGGGGGAGGGATGGGTGCAGATGCAGGGCGAGCCTGCAGTGGCAGAGGCCAGCATGACATTGCACCAGCCTGAGGCGTGACGTGCGTTCTCCCAGAGAAGTTGTCCCTGGATCCCGGGACCCTGGCAGTGGCAGGCTGCACAGGCTCCCTGGAAGGTAGGTGTGGATAGTGACCTGTGCTAGCATACAGGCTTCTATGTGGTGGCAGCAGCCGCCTTAGCATCTCATGCCTGTCTCTGTGGTCCGCGCTGATAGCCTCGACTCGCACCCATCTCTGGAGCTCCTTTAAGCAGCACTCTTAATCCCCTCTCCTTGCGCACCAGGAAACAAAGAGGGAAGAAAAAGTCTCTTGTCTCTTCAGCAGCTCCAGACTTTGTCCCGGACTCCCTCCCGGCTAGCCGTTGTGCACTAGCCCCCTTCAGGCTGTGTTCACGCCGCCAGTTCTCCCTGCCATCCGACCGAAGCCCAAGCCTCAGTTCCCAGCCCCCGCCCACCCCGGCGTGGGAGCAGAGAAGCCTCTCGGGCTGGTGAGTGCCGGTCGGCACCGATCCTCTGTGCGGGAATCTCTCCACTTTGCCCTCCGCACCCCTGTTGCTGCGCTCTCCCCCGTGGCCCCGAAGCTTGCCCCCTCTGCCACCCGCAGTCTCCACCCACGAAGGGGCTTCCTAGTGTGTAGAAACCTTTCCTCCTTCACAGCTCCCTCCCACTGGTGCAGGTCCTGTCCCTATTCTTTTGTCTCTATTTATTCTTTTTTCTTTTGTCCTACTCAGGTACATGGGGAATTTCTTGCCTTTTGGGAGGTCTGAGGTCTTCTGCCAGCGTTCAGTAGGTGTTCTGTAGAAGTTGTTCCACGTGTAGATGTATTTCTGATGTATCTGTGGGGAGGAAGGTGATCTCTGTGTCTTACTCTTCTGCCATCTTCCCCCTCTCTCTGAAAAGTTTTTTTCATTAATTTTAAGAGTTGGAAAACAACTTCTTGGAATAGATAATTGAAAAGGCAATTTCTGAACAATGATATATGCACTGGTATTCACATATTTGGACATATAAGACATATTAAGCAGTAAAGAAATTCTTCTGGCAGATTGATTTTCATCCTAGAAGTGAACACTGTACTTTGTTCCGGACTGAATTTATTCAGAGAAAATTCACCAACCTAATATATACACGTTAGTTCACTTGACAGGCTCCAGAGAGACCTGAGGCAGAATAAAGAGAGAAATCTCAATGGAATGGCATAGAAAGCAAGAAATGCTTGAATACGTAACACAGATTTTACATATATATATATATATATATATATATATATACGTATATACATGTATATATATACATATATATACGTATATATATACGTATATATATATATATATATGTATGTATATATATATCCTTTTTCAAACAAATCAGAAGGAGAAGTAGTTAATGGACTTGATCTTACAAAATGCAGGTTTACATAACTGAAAAATGATAAAGATGTGGGTTTACCAAAGAAACGATGCCTTCATTTAATGTATCTACCATGTGGCAGACAGTGTGTTTATATTCCAACTCTGTCACCAGCTGCATATTAGAACAGCCTTTTTTCCCCTCTATTGAGCAAAGCCTCATCTGAAAGATGTGGGGTTTCAACTAGATCTGGGATGGTAATAGATATTCTCCTGCATACTAAGGGTAATTATATTATAGGTGTTGCCTGGAAAGATTTGATGAGAAGGACTGTGTCCAGATCCAATGTCTTGGTCCATTCAGTATGCTATAATAAAAGTACCATAAACTGGGTGGCTTATAAACAACAAAAATTTATTTCTCACAGTTCTGGAAGCTGGGAAGTCCAAGATCACAGCACCAGTAGATTTGGTGTTCCGTGAGGGTCCCTGTTTCCTCACTGACAGCCATCTTCTCACTGTAACCTCACACGATGGAAGGGGCAAAGAGCTCTCTCGGGCCTCTTTTATAAGGTCACTAATCCCAATCGTGAGGACTCCACCCTCATGACCCAATCACCTCTGAAATGCCCTACTTCCTAATACTATCATCTTGGGGGTTATGATTTAACATATGAATTTAGGGGAGGGATGGGGAAGACACAAAAATTCAGTCCATAGCACACAGAGAAGATAACTAAGTAGATGAGTGATGTCATTCATTGGCCAACAGCACACATGACATATATTTCTAGACCCTGAATCAGATGCTCACTAAGGCCAGATGTTATTCAAAGTTTGTACCAACTGGCATGACACAGGACTGGCCAGTTGGAACAAACTATTTACCAATCAGAATGGATTGAAAAAATGGCAGCCATTGAAAAAATGGCATGGCTGTAGCAGTGTATATGGGTGATACAACCTGCCTCTAAACCAATACTCAACAGCAACATTCTACAGTTACATTAATTCTCAGTGGCCTGATAAATGTTTAAGAAAGATAGTTGGAATGGTCCATTTATAAGAGGCTATACTTTTTGAAATTATGAGTCATTTTGTTTTTCTTTAGAGACAGGAGACTGAAATTTGTCCCTAAGGCTGCCTTTCTTTTGATTATCAGAGTGGCCCCTTTGAGGCTGTTATTCTTATACAAAGATAAGGTAAGATTCTTACTCTGAGGTGAAAAGATTGGAGACAGTAAGTAGTGAAGATATTTGCATATCAGGTTTATATATTGTCATCATTATGGGCAGAATTGCATCTCTGAAGCTTATTGTCTATTTATAGAAAGCTTGAGGCTTTGTTCTCTGTAGGAATCTCTGAGTTGTGATCATTTAGGTTCCAGATAGGGGAAATCAGCTGCGGGGGGGCCCTCCCAGAGAAAAGGAAGGTAGCTTGTGCCCTGAAACCTGGCAATTGGCTAGGGCTAATAAACCAAAAGGGAAACTTCAGGGGAAGAACTTGACCTATGTATTTGGGGAGAAATAGCATTTGGTACCTGTTATCCATGTTATACTTTGCTGCTGTTATTAACATTGTTTCCTGCATTATAACTTCATCTGTTATCTACAAGCTTTCAATAAATTTTTCTTAAACAATAGAGCTTGGTCAGAGTTGTTTTGCTCTGGGGAATGAAGGGTTGGGTCTGGGTGCACACTTGGAATGAAGAGGTAGAAGGGAACAGCAGCATAAGGAAAGCTGATTTCTGGGTGAGAAGAAGGATATCCAGTGAAGTGGAGCAGTGGTCAGGAGCCAGGCCAGAGGGGATAAAGGACAACCAATATGGGTGATGGGTGGGAAGAAGACTCTAGAAAAAATCTGGGCTTCCTGTCATTAAACATGAAAAATCACACTCTTAATAGGGCTTTAAAAGATAGTGTGATTCCTTAAAGACTAGAGGTACAAAGAAGTTATTTGCCTTAATATCCTCAAGGTGCTCTGTGCACAAGGTCTGGAATACAGTAGACATATTCACACTACTCACTATTGTCACGCAAGCAAGCAGTACATTGATGGAAAAGAGGCATACCATGGTCTGGAGCCAGCATGTCTGGGCTCAGATCTAACCTATGTCCTGACTCACTCTGTGATCTCAGACAAGCTTTTCCAAGTCTTCATACCTATTTCCTAGACTGTTCAATGAAGACAATTCTAGTATCTACTCTCAAGATGTTTTAGTGGGCTCCAAAAATAAGCCTCAAATAAAGTATGTAGCCCAATTTCTAGAAATTAGTAAATGTACAATAAATATTAACTGCAAGCATATATATACACACACATTTATGTGTGTGTGTGTGTGTATGTATAGATATACATACATATGTGTGTATGTGTGATGCTGAAAACTTGGCCTCTGTGCACTGGTGCTGAATCAAATCTCAGTGCTGGATCAAATCTCAGAGACAGAATTTTGGTTGAAGTAGAAAAGAATAGCTTTATTGCTTTGCCAGGCAAAGGGGGATATAATGGGCTTATGCCTCAAAAACTGTGTGTCCCAACTTGGGAGGAGTTGGTGAGGACTTTTATAGCAATGGTTCAAGGGTGGGGTTGATGATAAGAATCAGGGTGTGTGCAGGGCCTGTACTCCTTTAATCTGGCCTCAGGTGGTCTCCTATTGAGCTTCTTGAGGTTATCAAACTGTGACCTTCTCTGGAATGAAGAATGCTAACATCTTCCATTTGTTGGGGGTTTTAGTTCTGTAGAAGAGCTCAAAGATATTGTTATGTGTACCCCTTGAGCCAGAACCAGGACCCTGCTCCAAGCCTGCACTATTGTTTCTTGACTGCTCCTCCCTTGACCCTTCATCCCCTCCCTTCCCTGTTTGAATCTGCCCTTTGTAACTAAGAGAAGGTCATGGAGGCTGAAGCCTATTCCCTACAAACAAGAAATGGGGGACATAGAAAGGCTTGCCCAGGAACCCCATAGTGTCCTGCTCAGACACATATATATATGTGTGTGTGTGTGTGTATATGCAGAGATAAACGTACATGTGTGTATGTATGCACACTGAGTTCTCCTAATAACAAAAATTCTCACTTTAAATTTTACCATATGTAATCATAATAACTGTAATCAAAATAATCATCCCCTTTTGCAATTAATTTTATTTATTTATTTTGTCACCATGCTGTACATTAATCTCCAGGATTTATTTATCTTATTACTGGAAGTTTATACCTTTTGATCACCTTCATCCACTTAGCTCACCCCCACCCCTCACCTCTGGCAACCACCAATCTGTTATCTATGAGTTCAGTTTTTTTTTTTTTAGATTCCATGTATAGGTGAGATCATACAGTATTTACCTTTCTCTAACTTACATCACTCAGCATAATGCCCTCAAGTTCCATCCATATTGTTGCAAATGGCAGGATTTCCTTCTTTTTAGAGCTGAATAACATTTCACTGTGTATATATAAAACATCTTTTTTATCCAGTCATCCATCAATGGACACTTAGGTTGTTTCCATCTCTTGGCTCTTGTAAATCGTTCTGTAATGAAAATGAGGGTGCAGATAACTTTTTGAGTTAGTGTTTTTGTTTCCTTCAGATGAATAACCCAGAAGTGGAATTGCTGGATCATGTGATGGTTCTATTTTTAATTATTTGAAGAACGGCCATACTGTTTCCGTAGCCACTGCACAATTTACGTTCCCACCAGAGGTGCACAAGTTTTCCCTTTTCTCCACATCCTCATCAACAGTTATCTCTTATCCTTTTGATGATAGACATTCTCACATGTGTGAGGTGATATCTCATTTTGGTTTTCATTTGCATTTCCCTATGATTAGTGATGTTGAGCACGTTTTCATATACCTGTTGGTCATTTGTATGTCTTCTTTGGAAATTGTCTATCCAGTTCCTCTGCCTATTTTTAATCAGATTGTTTGAAGGTTTTTTTTTTGTTTGTTTTTGGTTTTGGTTTTTTGCTATTGAGTTGTATGAGTTCTTATGTATGTTTTGGATACTAACCTCTTATCAGATACGTAATTTGCTAATATTTTCTCCCATTTAGTAGGTTGCCTTCTCATTTTGTTAATGATTTCCTTTGCTTTGCAGAAGTTTTTTAGTTTGATGTAGTCCCACTTGTTTATTTTTGCTTTTGTTGTCTTTGATTTTGTTGTCAAATCCAAAAAATTGTTGCCAAGATCTATGTCAATGAGCTTATGACCTATGTTTTCTTCTAGAAGTTTTATGGTGTTGGATCTTAAAATTATGTCTTTAATCCATTTTGAGTTGGTTTTTGTATATGGTGTAAGATAGGAGTCCAGTTTCACTCTTTTGCATGTGGCTATTCAGTTTTTCCAACATGATTTATTGAAGAGACTTTCGTTTCCCCATTGCATATTCTTGGCTTGTTTGTCATAAATTAATTAATCATATACATATGGGTTTATTTCTGGGCTCTGTATTCTGTTCTATTAATCTATGTGTTTGTTTTTATGCCTATATTGTACTATTTTGATTACTAGAGCTTTGTAATACACTTTGAAATCAGGAAGTGTAATGCCTGCAGCTTTGTTCCTCTTCCTCAGTATTACTTTGGCTATTTGTGATCTTCTGTTGTTCCATACAAATTTTAAAATTGTTTGTTCTATTTCTGTGAAAAATGCCATTTGGATTTTGATATGGATTGTGTCAAATCTTTAGATTGTTTTGGGTAGTATGGACAGTTTAACAATATTAATTTTTCCATCTCATGAGTACGAAATATCTTTTCTATTTATTTGTGTTTTCTTCAGTTTCTTTCATCAGTGTCTTGTGGTTTTCAGTGTACAAGTTTTTCATCTTCCTGGTTAAATTTATTCCTAGGTATTTTATTCTTTTTGATGCAATTGTAAATGGGATTGTTTTCACAATTTCATTTAGAGTTGCATAAATAAAAAGTAGAACTATATGCTTTCATTTTAAAATTTATTAACAAACCACCTACAGAGCATGTACTGCCCTTGAAGAACTAGGGACATAGCAATGTAGAAGACAGATAAGGTCATTGTCCTCATAGAATTTACATTCTTAATCTCATATTGAACCAGAGGAAGTGTCAATGCTAAAAACAGCAAGGCCTAGTCTTGTTTAACATTCCACAAAATAAAAATTTAATTAAAAATGACATATATAATTAACATTTTAAAGCATGTTAAAGGAAGGAACAAAAAGGCAAACCACACTGTGACCTTTTCTTGGTGAGTTAGTTTTGGGTGTAGAGGGTTAGTACCCTTGGTTGGTGATTTCTTTGTTTTTTTTACAACATTATCTACAACTCTCTGCTTAATAAAAATTATTAACAGTAACAACAGTGATAACAATTAGCAGTGGTCAGAGACCATTTTATTCCATGAGAGCAATAGAAAGATTTATGCTGACTTCAAGAGAAAAAATATAACTTACCCACAGAGTTTAACTCAGGTTGCCTGGCTGAACCACACATGTGGCAGCCAGGACAGGTTAAAAGAAGACTAAGGAAGGGATGTCCCTTGGTACCTTCTCTTTCTAGTGCACAGGCCTGCTACTGCTAGCTCAGAACAAGTTCAAGGCCAGACTTGGGCCTCGATAATGATAATAGCTCTCATTATTGAGCAAGTACATATATTAACTTATTTAATCCTTAAAACAACCCTAGGAGATAGCTGCTATTATTATCCCCATTGCACAGATAAGGAAGTTGAGGCAGAGAACACAAAAAATAAGAGGTGGAGTTGGGATAAGAAGTAAGCTGGCACCAGAGACTGTGTGATCAACCACCAGACAGCACTGCCTATCTCAACTCCCTCTCAACTGTTACATTCCCAATGAAGTAACTTTCCTCAGCTTCCTACCAGTGGTATCCTGACCAAGTAGAGAAAAGTCTCCATGTTCTATCTAATATCCCTTACCCTGCCAAACCAAATGGTCTATGTTGACCATGACATAGGGGTCCACTTTCTATTTAGATCACAGAGGATATAACAATTTTTCTTTTTAAGACTTCTGATTACAAAATAATGTTTCTTCATAAAATAGTCAAAGGAGGAAAAAGTATAGTTCCATATCCTAGGTATTATATGCACAAACACTCACATACACATATGTGAGTTTGAGCCATTTAGCATTATAAGATATGTTACAGCAGCAGCTGTCATCCTGCCTATTAGAGTAGAAAATTAATCTACATGTATAGTTATCTTATAAACTGGGTAACCCCTTCCATGCACTTAAGCATTCAAGTCAATAAGAATACACACTGTTCATTAAGAAAATCCTTATAAGTTCAATAGGACAGGAATTAGGGAAGTAGAACTGTCAAATATCATAAGCCATGACACATAAGTGATTTCCCTGTCAGTTTATTGTGGAATCTGAACTTGGCATTGGCTCTGTCTTTGACCCAGCTGAGCTACCCACTCAAGTTCCTGTGGCTTGCTCCTAAGGGTCTGGGGGTATGGTTATCTATTAATCAAGGTTCAATCAAAGAAGTAGAATATATATATATATATATATATATATATATATATTTCTTCAAGTGGTTCTGCTTCTTCGGGTCAAATACTTATAACAAATTCATATATATATATATTTTTTTCATATATTCATGAACATATTTTTATAGTATTCGACCCAACACAATTGTGGGAGCAGTTTTTTACACATCTAACGCTGGAGCAATGATGGGTACCAGTTCATGATGTTCATGATGGGCATCTTGGGTCACATGGTAATGTAGTGGCCTTTGGTCAGTTTCAGATTTTACTAATGCCCAGAAATAAGCCAAAAGCATTTCTCAAAAAGAGAGTGGTTATCTGCAAGGATGGCCTGGCTTTGCTCCAAAATCCAGAGAGTATGAACTGTGATTCAACTACAGAGGCCCACCAGAGGCCCTATACAGCATCCCTATCTGCCACTGACACCTCAAGCACCATGATATTTGTTGGGTCATATAGTTCAGATGGCAGAGCAGCTTGCATTAACAGCTTGGACTTCTTTTCAAAGCCTTCTCTTATTCTGAGCCCTACTCAAAGCAGGCAGCTTTTCAGGTCATGTGGTAAATGAGTCGGAGCAGTATGCCTAAATATGTTATATGTTGCCTCCAAAATCAAAAAGAAAAGAGAAAAAAAGTCACCAAGCATTGTGCCTCTTTCTTAGTGGTAGGAGGGGCCAGATGTAGCAACTTGTCTTTCACCATGGAAGGAATGACTCAACATGCTCCAGACTACTGATGTCCTAGAAATTTCACCAACATGGCAGACCCTTGAATTTTTGCGGTATTTATTTTCTACTCTGTGGCACACAAGTATCTTAACAATATGTCTAGAGTACTTTTTACTTTCTGCTCACCAGGGTCAAGAAACTCAGTATCATAAGTGTAATGGACCAGCACTGTGTCCCATGGAATAGAAAGGCAATCAAGGTCCCTGTGGACTGTAATCATGACAGCTGGAGAGCTGATATAGCTCTGAGGTAAGACAGTAAAGTCCCTGCTAGATGAAAACAAACTGCTTCCAGTGGTCTTTACTAACAGGTATAGAGAAAAAAAAGCATTAAACAGATTTAATAGCTGCATAAGAATTACCAGGGGATGTGTTAATTTGCTCTGGAAATAAAATCACATCTGGAACACCAGCTGCAATTGAAGTCACTATCTGATTATGTTTATAGCAGTCCAATGTAATTCTCCAATATCCATCTGTCTTCTGCACAGGCCAAATATGTGAATTGCATGTGGTGGATATAACCACCACTACATCTTTCAAGCCCTGGATGGTGGCACTAATTTCTGAAATTGTTCAAGGAATGCAGTACTAATTTTGGTTTACTATTTTTGCAGGTAGAAGCAGTTCTAGTAGATTCCACTTGGCATTTCCTATCATAATAGCTCTCACTCCACAGGTCAGATGTGGGGATATGTCAATTGGTGAGTGTGTCCATTCCAATTATGCATCAAAAGCTAAGGAAATAATCATAGGGTGGATGCAGGGATCCAACGGTCCCACTGTGTGAGGTACTTTACCAAAATTCCATTGATCGCCTGCTTTCCATAAGCCCCTACTCTGACTGGTAGATACTAATGGACCACAGTAGCATTTTGGGTCTCCAGAAATTAGTGTCAGTTTAAAGCAAGTATCCAATCATCCCTCCAAAATCTGATTATTTACCCTTCCTCAATGTACAGTCCCCTTGGTAACTCGAGAAAGAGAGATCCCTTTGGGGAAAGTTAGGAGAACGATTAATGGGATACATTTTTGGCAGCATAGCAGGGTCCTTCTCAAGGGGACACAGATAACAAACTGGCTCAAATATGAGAATTCATCAAGGGCTGTGGACTTAAAATGTCCAAACTTCCTTGGTATATTGTAGAGGAAGTATCCAAGGACTTTGACAGATTGGAACGTCAGAGGGACTTGTCACGGAAGACCTGCTCAGCTATCCCCTCACTACAGCCCTTGTGAGTCCAGAGTGTACTCCCTTTCCCAAGGCCTGAATCACACCCAGTGCAATGGAGCTGCTAATATATGTGCTGTGGCGAGTAAATCACATGAAGAGCCATGAACTTAGCCAGCTCACATAGATACACAGTCAGACAGCAAAGTTGGAGAGCAAACCAAAGAGCCAGAGGTATGAACATTCTCATTCAGCATTCCCATGATATGTGTCTGGGGACAGAATTTTCATCTATCATTAGGGATAAGGCAATCACTCTTGTGAGTTTTTATTAATGGCCAGGCCTAATAAAAATTAGACCTGTGATACTGAAGCTTCTCTACTGTGTTCAGGGATTGATTTCAGCGCACCAGAGACCAGGCTCAAGGAAGAAAATATGGTATCTGCCTAGTAATAAAGTCTCAGTAAGATCCTTCTTTTGTGCCGTTACAAGTAGGGGATGCATATTATCTTTGCTCAGTCACAGATAACTTTTCTATCAGCAAACCTAGCAGGCTTAGATTTGACACTTTGATACAGTGATGAGGAGAGAGATAAACAAAGTGGGACATAACTACATTCATCAAAGTCCTGTTGAAGTAAGAGCTTGAGACATGAAAGATTTAGCAATCAGAATGGACACTACAAAAAGTTGTGCATGTTTTACATATTCTATATTTTTTTCCCCTATGATATCTTTGGATTGCTTCCATGATGCCTACACGACCGAATCTCCCTCTCTCTCCTCACTCTACCCTCAGCCCTCTTCCATAATAATCTTTCTCACATACTTGTGAGTTCTCAGTTTAATACTACTTCCTGATACCTGCTTTGAATTTTCTAGTTTGTTTCTGAATACCTATTTGTCTTATTATGTATATCAGATAAGACTATTACTGGGGTTCATTTTTCCCATGAAAAGAATTCATCATCTGAGGTTCAGTTTTCTCATTATTTCCCCTCACCACCTGTTCAATTCAAAATAAAATGTTATTCACCAAAAAAAAAAAAAAAACCTGTGGTCTTAGGGTATTTCAGATAGAGTTTGGAATCCAGTGGACTTCAGTGGATCTTGCATGATATTATTTCTAAGGCAGGAATTGCTCCTCATTATTCAGATATAAATATGCTCTACAGTATGATTTTTCCTTTTGGGATTAACCTCGGTGTCATTCACTGAATGTTTTCCAATTCAGCATTTTTCTCTTGGAGTCTGTGAAATATCACGAGATCTTTTGCAACATTCCAGGCAGGGAGCTGCATGAACTTGAGTCTTATGTCGTATGCAACCATTTAAAAGCATAAAAATCACTCTGTGGTGATTAACACTTCTTTACATGAGTCACTGGGTTTTTAACTTCAAATTGTCAATGTAGTTAATGTTGGTTTTACTTGAATTAATACTATCCTCACTCTTGTTGCTTATCTAGTGATACAAAATTATCATTATGATCAACTATGCAGAGAGAATTCTTGATCCATATAAAAACCACAGCCTGCAGAAGAAAAAGCTGCTCACATACTTGCGGAGTTTTTGAGTTAAATTATAAGTTCTTTGCCACATCCTGACTCCTTCAGTGTTAAGTTTGGGAATCTCAAGAGCAAATCTGAAGTAACCTAAGCACACATCATGATTTGATTGATTCTGAAATAACACTTTTAGTCACTTGTCTGCACAGCCACTGCATTTTAAAAAGCAATTGAACAGTGTTCTCATTTCTAAAGCTAGTGAATTGACCCCAATATTCTGTGAGAAATATATTCTCAAACAGCCAACTTATCCATCTCTGAACCTAAATAAGGCTTTAAGAAGCTACTTAGTACATCTCCTTCCCTAGAGTATCTCTTTAGGATACCATTATTTTTTTTCTCTTGAGAGCACGTGATATTTATTGTAATGTTCTTATCAGAGATCCAAGTTTTATGTGTCTTTAAAGATACTAGAGAACACCCATGAATGGGGCCTTCAGATGCTCACATTTCATTTCTTGTAACTGGATTTAACACATGGTTATAATACTCTGACAAATGTAAAAAATGTATAATGATTTAAATAATTTAAATCCATTAAGTCTTCCTTTCATGCTAGATACAACACATTGTTAGCTGAGAACACACACACACGCAGAGCAATCTGAATACATTCATGCATGATAGTTACCAACTCACAGGCCAATATTCTTTATCAAGCACCTGTATATGCAAAGTGCACTATGCTTGAGCTAGGAGAGATCAATTGCTTTCTAGGAAATGGATTCGTAATATAAACAATGGCAGTTTCTATTATCTATCCCCTTAAATTTCTCCCCACAACAAAAATAAAATTTGTTTCCACCTACTTTGCCTTAGGACAGAACATCTAACATCTCCAACCTCAGCTGTGTATTGTAATTATCTGGGGTAATTTTTAAGTCCCCTCTTCATTATATTCTTATTTTTCTTTAACTCCTTGAGCATATTTATAACAGCTATCTTAAAGTTCTTACCTATCATTTCTGAGGATGTTTATATTGACTGATTTTTCTCCTTGTTTTGGGTCACATGTTCATGCTACTTCACATGTGTAGAAATTTTTGATTGGATGTAGTCACTGTATATTTCAAATTGTTGAGTACTTAATTCAGTTGCCTTCCTTTAAGTATTGGGCTTTGTTCTGAGAGGCAGTTTTATTTGTGGATCAGTTTGATCCTTTTGAGGCTTTTAAAAAAATTTGTTAAGGCAGATGCAGACTATCATTTACTCTGGGGCTAGTTTAGCACTATTTCTAAAGCATGCTCCATCTGGAGTCTCTGCTGAATGTCCTGGGTATTCAATAAGGAATCTACATTCTGGCTTGTCAGAACTGGATGTCTCCCAACCCTGCGGGAGCTCTAGGAATTGTCCAGCTTACTGCTGCTTGACAGGTTGTGCTTGGACTTACAGAGTTTCTCCCTACATGTGCATGGTTTCATATCCAGCAACACTCAAGAGAAACCTTATGCACATTTCTCTATATAGCTCCCTCCTCTCTGATACTTTGCCCTACAAACTCTGGCTGCTTCCATTTTCTTGAACTTGGATTTTTATTTCCTTAACTGGGTGCTTCAGATTCCACCTTCTTGCCTGAGTCAAAGGTGTCTTCAGGAAGAAAACTGGGAGATCATAGGGTTCATCTTTTCAGTTTTTCTTTTCTCTGGAATCACAGCTCTGTGCTTCATGTTATCCAATGTCTGAAAACTATTACTTTATATATTTTGTCAGGTTTTCTAATTTTTAACAACAGAAGGAAAAGTCCAGTTCCAGTTACTACATTATGGATAGAAACTTGAGGTAGTTTTTAAATATCTCTATGACCAGGCTACACCCACAGAGGTTCTAACTTACTTGCTAGAGATGGGGCCTGAGCTTTGGTGTTGTATTTAAAAGTTCCCCCAGGTTATCCTCATGTTTATTCTGGACCAAGAGCCATAGGAAGTTCCTGCATCAGTCATGTAGGAAAGATCAGGTTAATGTGGTCAGAATAAATGGAAGAGGATGACACCAGAGAGTGCTTATCTTCAGGAGCAGGTCCTCTCTTGGGGACGAGGAGTTGGGAGAGATATGAGGAAAGGTTGTCCTTCTACCTTTTCAAGTACAATCATACATGAGCTGTTCTAGACATCTCCTTCAATCTTCCTTCTTTATTTCCCCCTTCCCTTCTCTCTTCTTCTCAGAGTGGCTGGGTGGAGGGAGGCCCAAGTCAGATTTAGATTAGAGACACTCATTGATTGTACAGTGGAAAGCCTGTGAAGGAGTCAAATTGTGTCTCCAAAAAAGATGTTAAAGTCTTAAACTCCAGTACCTGTGAATGTGGCTTTATTTGGAAATAGGGTCTTTGCAGATGATCATGTTAAGATGAGGTCATTAGGGTGAGCCTTAGTCCAATATGGCTGGTATTCTTATAAAAAGAGGAAATTTGGATACAGAGCCAGACATGCACGGAGAAAAGATGATGTAAAGACACCAGAAGAAAGCCATCTACAAGCAAAGGAACTCCTGAGGCTACCAGAGGCCAGGAGAGAGACATGTGAAAGATTCTCCTTAACACCCCTCAGGAGGAACCAACCATACTGACATCTTGATCTTGGACTTCTAGCTTCCAGGACTGAGACAATAAATTTATGTGTCTAAGCCATCCAGTCTATGGTACTTTTCTTACAACAGCCATAAGAAACTGATATCTAGCAAGATTTTAAACATACGTATGTCAGGCACCAGTCCCAGACATTCGGATTTAATTTGTCTCAGAAACAGCCTAAGAATAGGTATTTTTCAAGCTTTTCCAGGTGCCACTGTTCAGGACATCTAGGTTGGTGTTGGTAGATAAAACTCATTACAGTTCATTGTCTTCCCCCTTCATCCTTCCCCAGCAGACACTCCTGGATACCTCCCATTTCTCCAGGATCACCGAAGTTGGAAAATCATTGGAACCCTGGTTATAGTTTCTTTCTAGGGCTTCTTGCAATAATAAAGCCCCCTGGAATCCACTAGTTCTAGGCTCCAAGAATTAATATGTGCAATGTAGTCACATTACAGCTGCAAAAATCTCTCTATTAGCTTTATGTTAATAGAATATTCTTTCATAGTTTTATATGGTCAGGAAACAACTGCCAAATCATTCGCCTCTGCGTTCACTTGAGGGCTGTGTGTACTACTGACGTCCACTGGCTCGCACACAGACAGGCCCTGGCTCTTGAACCGTTGTTATTTTGGGGAAGCCTTCCTTGACCCTGAGGTCCTGTTTGTGTCTGGGGTTCCCAGCCCTTTTCCATGATCTCCCCCGACCCCATGCACCTGTGTGGGATCTGAGACCTTCTATAGGCTAGGCAATTGAGATTCTACACCTCATCATATTTGGATATTACTTCTAGGAAACAGCCTTGCCAAGGATAAAAGGCTAACATGAGTCATTATCACTTTCCTTTGATTAATAACTAACCATGGAGATTGGTCATCCTAAGACAGTCGGAGAGTAGCATTTCCTGTAGTAAAGATGTCCCAGAAGATGTTGGACAGTAAAGGGGCAGCAGGCCAAATGGCTAACAAAGTGCTGTGCTTGTCAGGAAATATTCTGGAACATTTAGCTGCTTGTTTTTATATCTGTGGAACATTCCAGAATGCAATCAAATGTGTGTCTCTAAAGAGACAAATCTTCGGTATGGCACAAAAGCAGTAATCATAATGAAAACACTTCCAACCCACATCCTCCCTACTTCTATTCATGGCATTATTATTCCTCCTGACACCTTAGCTTGAATTTCAATTACTTTCTCTGCCATCTCCCTCCATCTCCACATCTCAACAAGTATTCAATTCAATTCAACACACATTTGCTGAGCACCTACTGTGTGCCAAGTATCTCCTAATGCTAAGGAGATGATTTTATGTACTTTATTTCTTGTGAAGGAAGCAAATAGTAAATAAACAACATTCTGGGTGGTTATATGTGCTATGAGAAAATATATTAGGGACAGAAAATAATGGGAGGGTGCTACTTTAGGGCGAACAAGGGAAAACTCTGATATGGTAACACATGAACAGAGAAGTGAAGGAAGTTAGGAGTGAGCCATGTGGATATCTGGGAAAGAGTATTCTAGGCAGAGGACACATTAACTGCAAAGTCTTTTAAAATCCCATGAAGAGCAGACATACAGGATCTGCTTATTTATTTTTGTTTCCTCAATGCCAAACGAAGGCACTTGAGTGTAGTCCATGCTCAACATTTTTTCATTTACTTGAATGGAGAAGGAAAAATGAGTAGGCAGGTATTCAGTTGTTACACCTACTATTACCAGTGTGACTGTATCAGGTTTTTAAAGTCAGCTTCTAATCTGATTGGGCAGAGACCCTGCTGATCGGTCAGTGTCTGAACCAAAGCAGTTGGCAAATATCTTGAACATCAGCCTATTAATAAATGAGCAGTAGCTCTACTATAGCTGCAGAAAATGTCCTCTTAGCTCCAGGCCAAGGAATGCAGATTTTTAAAAAAAAACACTGCTATATGAATATTTTTAAAAAGAACAGACTAAATCCCTATGAAATGTTTAAGGGTGAAGATATATTGAAAATGGACTTCTCTAAATTCAGATATGAATTTAAGGGTCACTAGAGTGCCTAACACAGTGCTGACACAAGTTGCCTGTCAATATCTGTTGGTTGGATGCATGAGAGGACAGAGCACAGTTTCATAGGCACATGGGTATGAATGTGTATTCAAAAAAAGTCCACTGAAAGAGAGAGATGAGATCACTGTTGATTGTAACTCAGCAGTTAATGCTGAGATGACAATACCTACCCATTTCTTTGTTCCTTGGAACCTAAAGAAAGTATAGCCCAAATTTGAAAATCAAGAGTTGAGCCTTCTGTCATTTAGACATCATCTACTTTCTGAACATTTTCTCAGGTAGCCAGACAGCCTTCCTAGAGCCTTTTGCTCTAAATAATTTGTTTTAACAAAAGAAGAGATTGTGAATGACAATAAGTTTCAGGCAACAGGATTAGGGTTATGTTTCTTTTTCTGGTGATTATCTTTTTCACTCATTTTTTATAAATGGGGTGAACATTTCAAAAAATTAATTAAGGGGCCCAACGGTAGCAATAAATGAAGACCCAGGTCCCAGAAGAATTGTCTTTCCCTGATGCTTAAGAATCACAATAATTAAGATAATCGAATTCTCACATTTATTAAAATTCTCACGACTTTTTGGTGTCTCACCAAAAGCAGTGCAAGTAGTCATCACATCATTAATAATGAGATTTCTTCCTTTCTTAATTAATTAAATTGATTAAAATAATTATTGCAAGAGAATATCTTGTAGAAAGTTAGAAAATATAGATCAATAAGAATAATAAAATAAAAATACAAGACATTTACATATACTAACACTAAGCACTGTATATGCCTAAATAGCCTTTTATGCATATTATATGTAAATGCATAATATATGTACATATTATTTTTAATACATACGTATTTTAAATTCAAAATTAGAGCATATCACACATGTTGTAATCTACTTTTTTTTTTTTTTTGCGGTACGCGGGCCTCTCACTGTTGTGGCCTCTCCCGTTGCGGAGCACAGGCTCCGGACGCGCAGGCTCAGCGGCCATGGCTCACGGGCCCAGCCGCTCCGCGGCATGTGGGATCTTCCCGGACCGGGGCACGAACCCGCGTCCCCTGCATCGGCAGGCGGACTCTCAACCACTGTGCCACCAGGGAAGCCCCTGTAATCTACTTTTACATTTGCCAATCTCTACCTTTTCATACCAGCAAATGCTTACTTTATATAATTCCTAATGTAGTTTTTAGTTGGCCCAATTGTGCCAAAAAGTTCTTTAGAGGTGAGTGGTTCAGACTGGATCTAATCCAGGACCACTTGTTGCAGCTTGTTCCTCTATTACTTCTCTTTTTATCTAGAACATTGCCCCTTCCAACTATGTTTTATGACACTGACTCACAGAACTGCTTTTCTCTGCTAAAGGCTTAAAGGATTCAAGTTAAACAGTTTTGGCTTGAACACACCATAGGTGATGTATTGCATCGTAATGGAGAGACACTATCTGATTGCTTCATAAGAATGTTGAAATTTTGTTTGAAGTGAAGGTTTGTGAATAATAAAATGGTTTAACACTGAAAAAATATATAACAGTAACTGGAAAGGAAAAAATTAAAGATTTGAAAACTAAATTTAGTGCTTAAGACAGAAAAGAGAGTAGTTGGAGGTTTAGTAACTCAAAAGGTGGGCACAAAAATAGCTCTTAAATTTTTCCTATGTCTGTGTTAGCAGTGATGTGTCAGACATCAAACAGAAGAACCTTCTCAGATTTAGCACTGGAAGCAGTGCTCCTCAAGATGAAATAAGAACTCTGAGAAGGATTAGTGAGACAATGGCTGTCCAAGCCTGACTACACAATTTATAAAGAGAGATTGCTGATTTTTTTGAATATAAATTTTCTTTGATAGTTAAGAGTCTAGGATCTGATTTGTATCTAACATTCTTGCCATGTAAGCCTGGGACAGAATGACCTCAGGAACAGAGAACCCAAAGGAGATCTACTCTTTCACATTCATGCATTTGTTCTGTCAGTCTAAAGCTATGTGCTCCAAAATACCACATAAGTTCATAGGAGGTTATAAAAGATGGTTCTCTAATCCTTTTTCCAACCTGCAAGCTACACCAAACTGTGGAGTTTCAGCAGTTTCCCCTGTGGTCTAGGACAGGTCTTATGTATATAGGAAAATGAGCCACATATGGCCTGAATCAAACTGGGGCCATCTCTGCTCAGACTTTTTGCCTACATGGACCTCAGCTGCTGACATGGGTTAATAGGAATAGATCCAGGAAGCCAAGAAGAAAGATTGATGCCATTGGATCTAAAAGGGAAAGTAAAGTAATAGGTACAGGGAGGAGGAAGCAACAAATGATAAGGTAGCTGGAGGCTTTGTTGTGTTGAGAAAAGTGCTGAAAGCCTTAAACAGCTGCACGGCCAGGCAGCCATTTATAATGACTCCATAATCCATGTGCCAGAGACACCCCATCACCCACCTGGGAGGAGAGAAGGAGAGCAACACCCCGGAGGCTCAGAGATAGATGTCTCACGTCGGAATCAGGGAATAACAAGCTGACTGTACATCAGGTTGGGGTAAGCAGATGAAACTGTCACAGCAAAGGAGATTTTCCCTTCTTACAAGTTGTGAACTGGGTATCCCTCATCTTTATTTCCTGCTGACGTTCCCAGTTTGCTCAGAATGCCGCGGCTGACCCCAAACTCTTATTTTTCTTTCATGAAAAGAGGAAACAGATTCCTGTCCCAGACAAGGTTCACAGGGCTGTGGACCCAGGCGCAGGTAATCCAGAGACACCAGGAAGCATTTTTTATTTGTTTGTTTGTTTGTTTTTAACATCTTTATTGGAGTATAATTGCTTTACAATGGTGTGTTAGTTTCTGCTTTATAACAAAGTGAATCATCTATACATATACATATATCCCCATATCCCCTCCCTCTTGCGTCTCCCTCCCACCCCTCTAAGTGGTCACAAAGCACCGAGCTGATCTCCCTGTGCTATGCGGCTGCTTCCCACTGGCTATCTATTTTACATTTCGTGGTATATATATGTCCATGCCACCCTCTCAGTTCATCCCAGCTTACCTTTCCCCCTCCTCGTGTCCTCAAGTCCATTCTCTACGTCTGCATCTTTATTACCAGGAAGCATTTTTAAGAACCCACATGTGCTAGGTGTTGTTCCAAGTTAATGACACAGATGTCACTCCCTCCTGCCTTGAAGAGATCACATCTAGAACCTCATCACAGAGTATAGGATTTTAGTAGATGTAATCTATAGGTCACTCATAGATCTGTCTAGCAGGTATCTCATAGGTCTGGGAAACAATATTTGCAGATTGTGTGCTAATTATAAAAGAGTTTTTAGAATACTTTCAATGTGATAGAATAATATTTTTTGAAAATTTAATTCATATTTTTCCCCAGCAATTTTCCACTTTATCTTCTCTCTGCACAAGCTGCTAGGCCATTCTGGGCTCAAGGAGTCAGAGGAAATATGCAACAAGGAAGAAAGCAAATGGATTCTTCCTAGTACTCTTTGCAAAAGCCTCAGACTTTGGAGAAATATTTCTGGGACTAGGTAAAATGTTTGCAAGAAACATCAGGAGAAAGAAAGAGGGCAGGACACTTTCTACTCACCAGAAAAAGGTTTTACAACTGAAAGAGATAGAGGATTAAATAGACAAGGAGGTAAGAAGAACAAAAAGTGTTTGGGTCATCTGACAGGATCAAGAACTATTTTAGCAAAGGGCTGTTGCAGAGGGCTTGTTACAGTGCCCCCAGGAGAGAGGTGAGAATTGAGTCAGCCTCCAGGCCAGCCCAGCCTTCACTTCAATGAGCATTCTCTCAATTCTAGGGTCTAGGTCAGCTAAACTAGACCGATAGGTGCTTGCAGGGGTGCTTTGACTATATCTAAAACTTTCCTGGTAATCATCAAATGGAAGAAATACTTCCACCGAAGAAATACTTCCCTTGTAATTTCTAGGACACCTATGAGTCTTTTAAAACTACTGACTTAATGGTGTTGGGGGAAAAAAAGTCCTCAGGACCCAGTGAGGTGCTGAGCAGGGCCATTTCAAGATCCCCTCTGAGCCAGAACATTGAAGAACTCAGCTCCATCACAGTTGGGGCTCAGGAACTGGGCGATCTGGTGCCATGTATATTACACCATGTGCTTAGTAGCACCCAGAACCTAGAGCCACGTGTTTCTCTCTCATCATTTTAGCATTACTTAGGATGGGCATTAGATTACTAGAAGATCAATACAACAGGATAAAGATCCTTTCTACGAAATGGTAATGGGAATTCCTACTGGATGTGATGGAACTGGAAGAAGATGGGAGAATCCATTAAAGCAAACTAAAATGTGACATCCTTGGCTAGATGTACCAGCAAAGTAGTGAGTCAAAGGAAATTTGTGTTGAAGTCTGCCAGTCTACTGACCTTAATGATAAACTGGCCTATAAGTAAAAGCATAGACAGCTTGAAATATTGACTAGGTCATACAACATGGGGTGGAAATTCATAATATTTCATAACTGATATGACATAGGCATTAATCGGTTAGAGTGGTGTATTATTTTCCTAGAGCTGCTATAATAAATCACCACAAACTTGGTAGCTTAACAAAACAGAAACTTATTCTGTTGGAGCTCTGTAGGGTAGAAGCCCCAAATCAAGGTGTTTGCAGGGCCATGCTTCTCCTGAATCCTTTCTTACTTCTTCCTAGCTTCTGGTGGCTCCTGACAATTTTTGATGTTCCTTAGCTTGTAGCTGCATCACTCCAATGCCTCTGTCTCCACATGGCCTTCTTCCTTGTATGTGTTTCTGTGTGTTCTCTTCTCTTCTTATAAGGACACCAATATTTGGACTTAGGGCCCACTATGTTCCAGTATGACTTCATCTTAACATAATTAATTATTTCTAGAAAACCCTATTTCCAAATAAGTTCACATGCTGAGGTACAGGTGGACATGAATGTTGAGGGGAAACACTACTCAACCCACTACAAGTGGATACCAGCAGTAACACTGGAACAGGTTCTCAGTGGCCCTCTTCTACTCCAGGCATTAATGCTCTAGCTCTAGTTGTTGTACTATAGGAAGGTTGGGAGGGGGAAGTCTAGGGCGAGCCTGGCTAGGCTGCTAGGCAGGTAAAGAAGATCAAACCTGGGGAAGGGATGCAGCATATCACTACTTACCAATTGTAATGGAAATTCTTCAACATTTTAACAACCTATACAGCCATATATTAACCTCTACAAAGATACTGGTAAAATGATGATTGAATCCCAGCAATTCTTGAGGTCGATATGATACCTCCGAAGCCCAATATTTGGGCTCAAACAGACCCTCCATCAATGATAACACTGCACCTGTGCTTTAGAACAGGCTTAAGAATGTGGAGAGGCAGAGGTAGAATTGACTAATTTCTTAATTACTTCCCAAAAGGGCAAGGGAACAGTTTTGTGTTTAGAGATGTAGAGCCCACTGCTAGAGAAAGAAATTGAAGAGAATGTAGGACGGATATAGAGCAGACTGGGGCTACTGTAAGTGAAACATTTTCTTAGCTTCATCAGGTGGAATCTGGCCACCGTTCCTACTCCTTTCTGTTACAGAGCCAATCAAGGAAGGGAAAGAAGGGGAGGGCAAGGCTCATGCCTGATAGAGGGAAACATGTTTTGAAAGGGACAAGAGGGTGGCTCCAGCCAAGGTCCCCACAGTTAGTGCTGGTGAAGAGCTATCATGACAGCTAAGGGTTCAAGAGCAGCTTCACGGGCCTTTGGAAGAGCTTTAAGAGCTGTTTGTCTGGGTGAATAAACCCTACCTCGATCAGCTATTGTGAGGACCCAGGGACATGAGAAAATTAAGATGAGGTTGGGATCCTGGGGACACTTTAAAACATCTGGAAATAGCAAAGACCCGCCAGGGTAGCTCCATGTCAGGCCCCCCCACTGTTTGCATTTCTCTGTACTGATGGGACCCTGAGAGGAGTTGGTGGCAAAATGCAAGAAGTTTAGAGTTAATAGCTACATAGTGTGTTGCAAGCTACCCTTATCATTTTAGAGCAAATATATCAGCCACCTCCGATTGATGGTTTAGGGATGTTAGGTTTATGCATCTTATGTATTGAAATGTAACATACACTTTCATTATGCAATATTAAAATGGAATTTCCTGTGGGGTAATCCTGTGGTAATCAGGGATGCAGATACACCTGTGCTGGGGTGTGCTGTGAGTGTCCATGTTGACTGAATAAATCCCACCTATGAAAAATGGTCACTCAGGACTCACAGCAGCTTAGAGGCACCAGACTTCCTGATTTGCTTATCAGTCAACATCTGTGTCCCAATATCTACAGAAAGGTGGAAGCTGGAGAGAGGCCTGTTTACAAATACTCCTTATCTTCTTCCCAAGGATGTAACTATAGAATACTCCCCCTCCTTTAAAATGTTAGGGCCTTGATTTTGGATGTTTCCTGATATTGGAAGAGGAGGAAGGGAAACTAGAGCTCATAACATTTCCTTCCTCTATGAAAGCATCTTGGTTGCATTCAGGGTGGAAATCCAAGAATGGATCAAATGAGCTCTGACCTCAGAGACAGCCAGAGATAGAGAGACAGAGAGGATAATCATATTTTCTGATATAAAAACTACTGAAGTAGAAGGTATCATAGGTTGGGTTCCCTGAGAAATGGATTGTGAGACAGAGATTTGCAAGCAGAAAGCTATCTGGGGAGTGTGGTCAGCAACAACTGTGAAGGAGTGAGGGCAGCATAGAAAGACAGAAGTTGAACTGATGTAGAGCTGCAACAAAGCAACGTACCAGCCCTGTAGGGAGCTCTGATGCTGTGGAGGCCTTTGTCTTATACATCAAACATTCACTGGATGAGAGCTGACTCTGGAAAGAAAACATAACCTTAGACAAGGCAACTCCCTAGGCAGGAAGACAACCCCTGGGGAGAGGTCCAGCCATGGTGCTTCAGCAGACAACAGTGCTGGAAGCTGGGGGAATGGTGCCTTGGTCCTGCAGGAGATCTGGGTGGCACATCAGAGCATCCACTACAGGAGGGAGCTCTTCTTTATTTTTTTTAAATAAATTTATTTATTTACTTTTGGCTGCTTTTGGTTCTTTGTTGTTGTGTGTGGTTTTCTCTAGTTGTGGCAAGCGGGGGCTACTTTTCATTGCTGTGTGCGGGCTTCTCATTGCAGTGGCTTCTCTTGTTACAGAGAATGGGCTCTAGGCATGTGGGCTTCAGTAGTTGTGGCACACGGGCTCAGTAGTTGTGGCTTGCAGGCTCTAGAGCACAGGCTCCGTCGTTGTAGCACACAGGCTTAGTTGCTCTGCAGCTTGTGGGATCTTCCCGGACCAGGGCTTGAATACGTGTCCCCTGCATTGGCAGGCGGATGCTTAACCACTGTGCCACCAGGGAAGCCTGGGAGCTCTTCTTTCACATGGAAGGAGCTGAGCTAAGGTGACACTCTAGACCTCTCTTCATGTTTTTTTCTCTTACCCTTCACTGGTGTGGGTTGGAAGAGAGAACTTAACTGACTGACGAATTTGGAAAGAGAAACTGGGCATGGATAGCCCAGCTTTCTTGACTATCTCTTGGATGAGAACTGCCAGCAGGAAGAATAACGATGCTTTCCTCTCTACTTTCCTCCACCCTGCAGGAATAAATAGCAAAATAGAAGAGTGAGAAGCCTACTGACTGTCTTATGTTGGCGTACACATCTGGTGAGCAAAGTACAGGAGAAGGAAGGGACCAGGCAATGTGAAAGTGCCCACTGGAGAATTTACAGGGGAAAATATCCCTATGTGCTTCGACACCTATAGTGCCTCTCAGAACAGAGGAGGAGAGTAGCAACACAAGTGGAAGTTGAAAACCGTTCACATGTCAGTGTAGAAAAGAAGCCCATGACCTGAAATGTGGAGCTTGGCTTTCATTTCATTGCCAGTGCCACCTCCAAACTGTTTCTCCTCCACTTTCTAGTAACATCACTGTGCCTCTGAGACCAATGGTATCACTATCCCATGCTCAAGCTCACCTTATTTCTGATCTCTACTGACCTTCTGATCACACTCCACCTCACTGAAGGTCTCAGCATCTGACCCATAGGCTTGCATTTCTCTCCAGGTCTTACATTTTGCCTGTAACATTCTCCCTGGCCCCATAGCTAAGCCAATCAGCACAGAAACATCAAGTGCTTCTTGAACTGAAAGGAAGGACAAACAAAAGAAATGTGTATGGGGTGGGGGCAATGTTGATTGCTATTTTTGAAAATTATTCCACCACATTTCTCTGTTATTATTAACAAACTTTATCCTATCACCCCAGCAGGAAGGCACTCAGAAGGCCCTCCAGGGTCCCTGTGGACCACAAAACTTCTCTGAGAGAAAAATAAGACTCTGGCTCTAAACAGCTGTTAAGTCTACCTAGAAGATAAACACCTAAGCAAGGTTACAATAATGCAGTAAGTTTTATCATTTTCATGTTTATATCATATTATGGAGCACATTCTTAGGAGCTATTTAACTCTGCTGGGTGGTGGGTCATTCATGAAACTCTTAACTGAGCAGGGAACAGTTGAGGTTGGCGTGGAGGGATCAAGAGCAGAAAAGTCAAGTTCATCCGGAAAGAAGTAAAAAGAGTGAAGAAAGGCCTTGGAGGTTTGAATGAATTTGCATGGTGCTCTTATCACAGATTTGATGTGGGACAGCTTTGATGTCCCTAACCCTAACCTTCCACAACTCCCCCTACCAATGCCTACCACGTTGGTTTGAACAGAGCAAGTATTTAATGGACTTACTGTATTTAACAGACAGAATCTTGGTCCATCCACCTCACTACAAATAACTCAGTTTCGTTTCTTTTTATGGCTGAGTAATATTCCATTGTATATATGTACCACATATTCTTTATCCATTCATCTGTTGATAGACACTTAGGTTGCTTCTATGTCCTGGCTATTCTAAATAGAGCTGCAATGAACATTGTGGTACATGACTCTTTTTGTATAACGGTTTTCTCAGGGTATATGCACAGTAGTGGGATTGCTGGCTCATATGATAGTTCTATTTGTAGCTTTTTAAGGAACCTCCTACAGTTCTCCATAGTGGCTGTATCAATTTACATTCCCACCAACAGTGCAAGAGGGTTCCCTTTTCTCCACACCCTCTCGAGCATTTATTGTTTGTAGATTCTCTCATTGCGGAGCACAGGCTTCGGACGCGCAGGCTCAGCGGCCATGGCTCATGGGCCCAGCTGCTCCGCGGCATGTGGGATCCTCCCGGACTGGGGCACGAACCCGTGTGCCCTGCATCGGCAGGCGGACTCTCAACCACTGCACTACCAGGGAAGCCCTGTTTGTAGATTTTTTGATGATGGCCATTCTGACTGGTGTGAGGTGATACCGCATTGTAGTTTTGATTTGCGTTTCACTAATGATTAGTGATGTTGAGCATCCTTTCATGTGTTTGTTGGCAATCTGTATATCATCTTTGGAGAAATGTCTATTTAGGTCTTCTGCCCATTTTGGATTATGTTGTTTGTTTTTTTGATATTAAGCTGCGTGAGCTGCTTGTAAATTTTGGAGATTAATCCTTTGTCAGTTGTGTCATTTGCAAAAATTTTCTCCCATTCTGATGGTTGTCTTTTCATCTTGTTTATGGTTTCCTTTGCTATGCAAAAGGTTTTAAGTTTCATTAGGTCCCATTTGTTTATTTTTGTTTTTATTTTCATTCCTCTAGGAGGTAGGTCAAAAAGGATCTTGCTGTGATTTATGTCATAGAGTGTTCTGCCTATGTTTTCCTCTAAGAGTTTGATAGTGTCTGGCCTTACATTTAGGTCGTTAATCCATTTTGAGTTTATTTTTGTGTATGCTGTTAGGGAGTGTTCTAATTTCACATTTTTATATGTATCTGCCAAGTTTTCCCAGCACTACTTATTGAAGAGGCTGTCTTTTCTCCACTGTATATTCTTGCCCCCTTTATCAAAGATAAGTTGACCATATGTGCGTGGGTTTATCTCTTGGCTTTCTATCCTGTTCCTTTGATCTATATTTCTGTTTTTGTGCCAGTACCATACTGTCTTGATTACTGTAGCTTTGTAGTATAGTCTGAAGTCTGGGAGCCTGATTCCTCCAGCTCCGTTTTCCTTTCTCAAGATTGCTTTGGCTATTCGTGGTCTTTTGTGTTTCCATACAAATTGTGAAATTTTTTGTTCTAGTTCTGTGAAAAATGCCATTGGTATTTTGATAGGGATTGCACTGAATATGTAGATTGCTTTGGGTGGTAGAGTCATTTTCACAATGTTGATTCTTCCAGTTCAAGAACATGGTATATCTCTCCATCTGTTTGTATCATCTTTAATTTTTTTCATCAGTGTCTTATAGTTTTCTGCCTACAGGTCTTTGTCTCCTTAGGTAGGTTTATTCCTAGATATTTTATTCTTTTTGTTGCACTGGTAAATGGGAGTGTTTCTTTAATTTCTCTTTCAGACTTTTCATCTTTGGTGTATAGGAATACAGGAGATTTCTGTGCATTAATTTTTTATTCTGCTACTTACCAAATTCATTAATTAGCTCTAGTAGTTTTCTGGTAGCATCTTTAGGACTCATTATGTATAGTATCATGTCACCTGCAAACAGTGACAATTTTACTTCTTCTTTTCCAATATGGATTCCTTTTATTTCTTTTTCTTCTCTGATTGCTGTGGCTAAGACTTTGACAACTATGTTGAATAATAGTGGTGAGAGTGGACAACCTTGTCTTGTTCCTGATCTTAGAGGAAATGGTTTCAGTTTTTCACCATTGAGAATGATGTTGGCTGCGTGTTTGTCATATATGGGTTTTATTATGTTGAGGTAATTTCCCTGTATGCCTACTTTCTGGAGAGTTTTTATCATAAATTGGTGTTGAATTTTGTCGAAAGCTTTTTCTGCATCTATTGAGATGATCATATGGTTTTTCTCCTTCAATTTTTTAAAATGTTATATCACATTGATTGATTTGTGTATATTGAAGAATCCTTGCATTCCTAGGATAAATCCCACTTGATAATAGTGTATGATGCTTTGAATACGCTGTTGGATTCTGTTTGCTAGTATTTTGTTGAGGATTTTTGCATCTACATTCATCAGTGATATTGGCCTGTAGTTTTATTTCTTTCTGACATCTTTGTCTGGTTTTGGCATCAGAGTGATGGTGGCCTCATAGAATGAGTTTGGGAGTGTTTCTCCCTGTGCCATATTTTGAGAAAGTTTGAGAAGGATAGGTGTTAGCTCTTCTCTAAATGTTTGATAGAATTCACCTGTGAAGTCATCTGGTCCTGGGCTTTTGTTTGTTGGAAGATTTTTCATCACAGTCTCAATTTCAGTGCTTGTGATTGGTTTGTTTATATTTTCTATTTCTTCCTGGTTCAGTCTCAGAAGGTTGTGCTTTTCTAAGAATTTGTCCATTTCTTTCAGGTTGTCCATTTTATTGGCATATAGTTGTTGGTAGTAATGTCTCACGAGCTTTTGTATTTCTGCAGTGTCAGTTGTTACTTCTTCTTTTTTTATTTCTAATTCTATTGATTTGAGTCTTCTCCCTTTTTTTCTTGATGAGTCTGGCTAATGGTTTATCAATTTTGTTTATCTTCTCAAAGAACCAGATTTTAGTTTGATTGATCTTTGCTATCATTTCCTTCATTTCTTTTTCATTTATATCTGATTTGATTGTCATGATTTCTTTCCTTCTGCTAACTTTGGGGTTTTTTTTGTTGTTGTTGTTCTTCTTTCTGTAATTGCTTTAGATGTAAAGTTATGTTGTTTGAGATGTTTCTTGTTTCTTGCAGTAGGATTATATTGCTATAAACTTCCCTCTTAGAACTGCTTTTTCTGCATCTCATAGGTTTTGGGTCATCGTGTTTTCATTGTCATTTGTGCCTAGGTATTTTTTTTTAATTTCCTTTTTGATTTCTTCAGTGATCTCTTGGTTATTTAATAGTGTATTGTTTAGCTTCCATGTGTTTGTATTTTTTACAAATTTTTTCCTGTAACTGATATCTAGTCGCATAGCATTGTGGTTGGAAAAGATACTTGATACAATTTCAGTTTCTTAAATTTACTGAGGCTTGATTTGTGACCCAAGATATGATGTATCATGGAGAAAGTTCCATGAGCACTTGAGAAGAATTTGTATTCTGTTGTTTTTGGATGGAATGTCCTATAAATATCAACTAAGTCCATCTTGTTTAATGTACCATTTAAAGCTTGTGTTTCCTTATTTATTTTCATTTTGGATGATCTATTCATTTGTGAAAGTGGGGTGTTAAAGTCCCCTACTATGATTTTGTTACTATTGATTTCCCCTTTTATGGTTATTAGCATTTGCCTTATGTATTAAGATGCTCCTATGTTGGGTGCATAAATATTTACAATTATTATATCTTTTTCTTGGATTGATCCCTTGATCATTATGTAGTGGCTTTCTTTGTCTCTTGTAACTGTCTTTATTTTAAAGTCTATTTTGTCTGAAATGAGAATTGCTACTCCAGCTTTCTTTTGATTTCCATTTGCATGGAATATCTTTTCCCATCCCCTCACTTTCAGTCTGTATGTGTCCCTAGGTCTGAAGTGGGTCTCTTGTAGACAGCATATATATGGGTCTTGTTTTGCTATCCATGCAGCCAGTCTATGTCTTTTGGTTTGAGTGTTTTATCCATTTACATTTAAGGTAGTTATCAATATGTATGTTCCTATTACCATTTTCTTAATTGTTTTGGGTTTGTTATTGTAGGTCCTTTCCTCCTCTTGTGTCTTCCTAGAGAAGTTCCTTTAGCATTCATTGTAAAGCTGGTTTGGTGGTGCTGAATTGTCTTAGTTTTTGCTTGTCTGTAAAGGTTTTAATTTCTCCATCAAATCTGAATGAGATCCTTGCTGGGTAGAGTAATCTTGGTTGTAGGTTTTTCCCTTTCATCACTTTAAATGTATCCTGCCACTCCCTTCTGGTTGCAGTTTCTGCTGAAAGATCAGCTGGTAACCTTATGGGGAATCCCTTGTATGTTATTTGTTGCTTTTCTCTTGCTGCTTTTAATGTTTTTTCTTTGTATTTAATTTTTGATAGTTTGAATAATATATGTCTTGGCATGTTTCTCCTTGTTTTTATCCTGTATGAAACTCTCTGTGCTTCCTGGACTTGATTGACTATTTCCTTTCCCATATTAGTGAAGTTTTCAGCTACAATCTCCTCAAATATTTTCTTAAATTTTTTTTTTCTCTTCTCCTTCTGGTACCCCTATAATTCAAATGTTGGTGCGTTTAATGTTGTCCCAGAGGTCTTTGAGACTGTCCTCAATTCATTTCATTCTTTTTTCTTTATTCTGCTGTGTTGTAGTTATTTCCACTATTTTGTCTTCCAGGTCACTCATTCGTTCTTCTGCCTAAGTTATTCTTCTATTGATTCCTTCTAGAGAATTTTTAATTTCCTTTTTTGTGTCATTCATCATTGTTTCTTTGTTCTTTAGTTCTTCTAGGTCCTTGTTAAACGTTTCTTGTATTTTCTCCATTCTATTTCCAAGATTTTGGATCATCTTTACTATCAAACTCTGAATTCTTTTTCAGCTAGACTGCCTATTTCCTCTTCATTTGTTTGGTCTGCTGGGTTTTTACCTTGCTCGATCATCTGCTGTGTGTTTCTCTGACTTCTCATTTTGCTTAACTTACTGTGATTGGGTCTCCTTTTCGCAGGCTGCAGGTTCATAGTTCCCATTGTTTTTTGTGTCTGTGGCCAGTGGCTAAAGTTGGTTCACTGGCTTTTGTCAGACTTCCTGGTGGAGGGGACTGGTGCCTGTGTTCTGGTGGATGAGACTGTATCTTTTCTTTCTGCTGGGCAGGACCACGTCTGATGGTGTGTTTGTGGGTGTCTGTTACCTTATGATATTAGGCAGCCTGTCTGATAATGGGTGGGGTTGGGTTGTGTTCCTGTCTTGCTAGTTGCTTGGCATACGGTGTCCAGCACTTAGCTTGCTAGTCATTGAGTGGAGCTGGGTCTTAGCGTTGAGATGGAGATCTCTGGGAGAGCTCTTCCCATTTGATATTATGTGGAGCCGGGAGGTCTCTGGTGGACCAATGTCCTGAACTTGGCTCTCCCACCTCAGAGGCACAGGCCTGACACCCCACCAGAGCACCCAGACCCTGTCAGCCACACGGCTTTGTTTCTTTTCCTCTGTGCTCAGTCTAGTTCCACTTGCTCATAGGGGACCACGTTCAGAGGCCTCATCCCCTGCACTTCAGACCAGACTTTCTCATGAGAAATGGCAATGGCGACTGCTTTATCCTTTTCAGATCTGTTCTAGAAAATTCTTAACATACATTCAGTCCATAAAGAATACATTTTACATGTTAAATGTGAAACTCAGTGAACATGTGAAGATGGTCAAAAGAATTGTCACTCCTCCTAGCCAAAGAACATATGTACAGTAAACTCCATTAACAAGGTTGAATCAATGTGATGGAAAGTGGTTATATGATTCTCTTACACCTTTAATGAATTCAAAGGCTTTTGGATTCTTCTGTCCACCTGTAATGGGTATTGTCATTTGCCTCCTTAACAACCATTCCCTCTTCTTCCAACAACAGCTCTGACTTTTGTATGATGGTTAATCTGGGTCTCCATTGCTTCTCCAGATCCACTCTCCTACCTTCACACCCTGCTGTGCACTCCTACACTGACCTATAGGAACTCCATTACAAGCTCTCCCTAACTTTGAGAGCACAGCAGATAGGAGAGTGGAGGGAGAAGACATCAAGATTCACATTTCTTCAGCTTCCTCCCTGCAGAGTTATCACAGGCTGGCTGTCTCTCTCCTCTAAAGGGTCTTGGCTCCTGTCAGGTGGCCCTCTTCATGTGGCCCCTTTGTCTCCAAGTATTGGTAAATATCCCCTTCCATCACACTTTCAGGCCCAGGGATCTTAACAACCCCTGTTTCTACTGGCCACAAGACACTGTGCTCTTCCTTTTGGTTTTCCTACACTTGCATACACATTTGTAAACACTCCTTGTTTTAAAATTGTCATCAAATTCTTCAGTTCAGTTATGACTGATCTGTTCTTCCCATGCTCTCAGATCCAGTCCAAGCCTAAGCAAACAGCACATCTTTCACTAACAGCAGTGATGGCTGAGCACATGACTTTGTGGGCCTAATCAAAGTAAATGTCAATATTTTTGCTGAGAATGGTAAGACAAAGGTGTTCATTATGTTCTTCTATAAACAGAGCTGGAGAGATGCACACCTGGACCTGCTGGAAGATATCTGGCCACCATAAGAGCAGGCCTAAAAATAGAACCAACACCTAGGAAGTTGAACCAAGAGTTATATATAAGTGTGATGGGCAGAATAATGGCCCCCAAAGATGTCCATGTCCTAAAGCTCCAAAACCTGTGAATATGTTAGGTTATGTGGCAAAGGAGACTTAAGCTGACGTTGAGACAGGAAAAGAATAATCTTACCTGAGAGGGCCCAACGTGATCACAAGTGTTCTTTATAAGTGAAAAGGGAGACACAAGAGAGGAAACCAGAAGATGGTAACATGAGGATGACTCAAATGGCTATTGCTGGCTTTGAAGACTGGGGAGCCATGAGCTAAGACATAGAGACAGACTTTAGAAGCCAGAAAAGGCAAGGAAATCAAATTCTCTCCTAGGACATACAGAAGGAGCACACCCTTGCTGACGTCTTGATTTTAGCCCAGTGATACCCATTTCAGACTTCTGACCTCCAGAACTATAGGAGAATAAATTTGCACTGTTTTAAGCCACTAAAATTGTGGTAAATTTGTTACAACGTAAATAGTAAACTAATACAATGAAGGAATTTAAGCAATTGAAGTCCAGTTTGCTGTCACTAAACTGAAAGAATCTTAATTGATACACTGCTAAAATCACATAATTTACAGTTAACAAATAAACTACCTACCAGTAGGTATATTCTCCCACTGACCTACTGTGTTGTGCTTTCAAAGGTTCTGGCTAAACAGGGTTTTATGGATCGATGTATGAAGTAAGCAAGACAATGGTGCCATACTGGGGGAATGACAGATATATTGAGACAACGGTATATTCAAAGGCAAAGAGGAGAAAAGTAGCAAGAAGGTGGGAAAGAAAGGTTATGTGAGGGATGGTAACACATCATCCTGGATGACAGGAGTGCTGTGTAAGCACTGTAGAATAATTTTAATGATCATTGTTATTTTTAGCAATTCTTTATTCCTTAGGCAAATCATCACTATACTTTTTTAAGAAAACTGTAACTCCACCTCGCTAATGAGCACTTTGATGACCAGAGAGATTAGGCGACTTGTCCAATAATTTAGACAGCTAATGAATGACAGCTGGGATTAAGCATAGCCTTTCTGACCCCAAGGTCCATAGATTTTAGCATTTGGTAATACTGTCAGTGTGGATACAAACTCCAAAGCCTCAAACTTCCAACCATCAGCTCCTCACATATGCAAACATAGCTCAATGATAATTGTATATCTTTCCATATTCTGTTCACTAGGTTATGATTAAGGAGACACACGTGCTTTAAGGGAAAGAACCTTTGGCTGAAAGTCTGACCTCTTCCCTCCATTACCAAAAAAGCTTTTCATTTACAGCCGTGTGGTCCTGAGCAAGTCTCCTTACCTCTTTGGGTTTCAATCTGTTATCTTTTCAGGGGAAGAGACTTGCTGATTGTAAATTTCTTTCAAGTTGTTATATCCTTTGTGTTTTTGATGTAGAAAAGCTGAGGAGTATAAACACTGAGCTGACAGCTGATGTGTTTACATTTCACAGATTAGGCAGTAGGGGGCCGACTCTTGAACATGGGGCTATGATAAACTGTCTGAAAAGAATTATTCAACAGTTGAGTATAAACATGAAGAGGTAGATGCAAGAGGTGGGGAGATAAGAAAGAAAGTTATAGAATTCCACTCATATCTTCTTGATAGACCAGAATTCTTGGAGCTAATAACTAGGAGCAAAGAAAGCTTTCCATTGTAGTACCTTCTGTATATCTGGAGGCTCTCCCCCATCCCAGCAACTCAAACTACAAAAGCTTTGACAGGTGCTGAGGTGATCTGTGTCTCTGGGAAAAGTTTCATATTGAAACTGGCCTCAAGCCACTGGGTGAGAAAGAGCGAGCTGGCATTGACACTACCTATTGGCAGCCAGGACAAGCTCTCAGGTTGAGGCCGTGGGCCACAGGCAGTGTGGAAAAGGAAGGGAAAGTAAGGGATACAAAGGTAGATTCCTGGGAGCTGTGAACAAAGACGCCAAGGCAGGGAGCCAGGTCTATGACTCCTACCTGCCGGGGAGCAACAGGGAGATGGCGACACAGTAGGGCAGGCATTTTCCCAGCTGCAGTTCCTGAGCCAAACTCTTCTTCTGTTTCACAGAAACAACCCCCAAAACAGTGCAGGGAAATAAAAACCTGGACGAATAGGATGATTTGTGGCTGCCTGTATTCCTCTGCCTTTGTCTTCACTATAATTGGTTCTTCATAGCCTCTCCATGCCTCTAACTAAATGGACTTGCTTATGAACACAAAAAAACAAGAATCTGGGCCAAAAAGTTTGAAAGGCTTGATACCCCACGACAACCACCTTCTGTTAACTGAAGTGTACATCTGTGGCAAAACTGTTTGAAACATTTGTAGACGTTGTAACCAGGAAAAATAAAGCGTAAAAGGTTGGGAGGAAAATTTGAATTTATGTTCAAGTCAACATAACATTATCTCAAGTACAATGAGGTAAAAAGTTCTTTCAATCATTAAGGAGTTATGAGAAGTAGTGAGTATTGGGGGTAAAATGCCACAAAAGGTCAGTTACTGGCTATTGCTATTCAAAGCTATTGTTAGTCCAGAACTTCCAAGTTGACCAGTTGATGGTATCTTGGATGAACTGCCCTTCTAAGTTCACAAAGAGCAGGTAGCAAACCAGACATTCCCCAGGTCAATGAAATCTCTGAGGAAAACATTCAACAAATATTTATTGGATCCTTATCCAGACAAAGGCACTGGGATGGCAGATGTGGGGCAAAAAAGAATAGAAAATAAGACTTGTTCCTAGCCCTCAACAGACTTAAAACTGTTAGAGACAATGTTTGCTTTCCCTAAGGAATTCACACGTTTTTGCTTTATGGGCATCTATGGGAATCAGGCAATTATTTATTTTTCTTTGACCATAAGAACATCTGAATTAACCGGTGAGAAATATATCAGATCCTGTAGCCTACAAATTTCCTTTTTAATTCTCCCACCTCACCCCCAGATCTTGATTCCCCATTCTACCCATGATTTTCCTGAATCTAATGTCCATCTGCAGCCATGAGCATAAAAAAATAGTTATGAATAAAGAGGGCTGAGACATGTTCTTAATGGTAGAAAGTTTTAAGTGCCATAATAGACGTTTATGTCAGAGGAGCAGTAGGGTTTTGATGAAGAAGATACCAATTTCATGTGGATAAAATATGAGATGTCTATAGATGACCTTTAGAATAAGGGTCAGAAACCTAGAGGGGACTGGAGATCAATGTAAATAAAATAAATGGAACAGGTAGAGATGGATAAGTGATCATGGATGTTCTACAAGTGATGGTCGCTCTTCAGCTCCAGCCATTAAGGCAAAAATTGCCTATAGATAGAATTATGCTTGAAAATCCCTCAAATCACCCATAAGTTAGAGAAACAGTATTGAACCCCCAAAGAATAATGCTTATTAGTACATATGTGCTATGATACCAAGTTAATTGGTATTTACTATGTCATATCCTTTTTTCAGTTATGTGTTATATGATAGAGCTGGGAGATTCAAAGAAACAATTACATAGTCATTGCTCTTGAGAAAGAAGTTGGATCCCTGTGAGTTAAGTGCATTTTACACTATTCTCTTGTATATTCCATAACCAAAGTACAACTATGGTAGAGCATCTCATGCAGAAATACAACATGGATCTCACTGAATTAGTGGAAGTCATCTGCAATCAGCTGTTGACCATGAGGACTTTAGAATTTTAATCAAGGTTGATATGGTGGTGAGCCAGAAATGTATCAAGTCATCAACAGGCAACTTTTCATAAAAACTGTTCAAAAATAGAAGAATAAAGAAAGCAAGAAAAGCAAGGGGAGCCTCAAAAGGATATTGTTGGCTTGCAACAATACCTGAAGTTAAACTGAACCAACAATTGGGATATAGGAAATAAATTCCATTTTGGCAGCATGGTCAGGGCCTGAAATGTTGCTTCTAAATATCAAATTAGCAGTAAACCTTGGTCTCCAGTTTCTTCTGAACTTCACTCTCCAAAGTTTCAGATCTGACTGTTTCACTACACCAAGGCGTTTGGGAAACAGAATCTTCTTGATGGCATTTCAAGTCTAACATTTTACTCTAATGTGCACTGTACAATTCAGTCAATTGTTTAACAGAAATCAGGTATAAGGGTCAGCAAACCTGGCTCAGCTATGAGGCTACTGAAAGAGTCCAAGTTTATAGATTTTTTTAATCTAAAATAAACTGTTATTGGATTTCAAGGGTTTAAATGAACTCCACAATGAAGCAATCCGATAAAACCACCTTAAGAAAGACAAGCAACAGAGGAATCAGAATTCTCTAGTGATAACTGAAGTCATTTTGTGCCAGAAAGAATGATCCAGTGAAACTATTAAAATCTAATCAGGACCAACATTTGCATGTTAAAGGGCTCAAATCTAAAGCTCCCTTCTGTAAAATTAACATTTTCTGTCTTTTAAAGGGAGTATTGGGTCTCAAATAGAATAATGATAAAATAACTATTTTCTTTTCCCTGCCTTTCCCCCAACTCTCATCCCCCATATTGTTTTCATGAACAGAGTCCTGTGCAGGGAGAAGGAAGTGGGAAGGCTGTGAAAAAACATTCCATGGGAGGAGAAATTTGCCCAGACCTGGTCATTTAATTTTTGGCTTCTCTTCATCCACTGCAATTGTGTAGTCTGTATTCAGAAAATGGAGAAGCAAAAAACACTCCCTAAAGTTAGAGTTCTGGTATTTGAGAGCTTGAGTCAGATTTCTATGGAATAAGAGAAGGCAATTTGTTGTCACATGTGTTATTATCAAGTATTATTATCAAGTGAATAAAGACCATACTGGGCCATAAAACATACTGTCCCAAATCCAGGAAAACAAATCTGTGGTGCTGGTGGGGGTGGGGGAAGGCTTCTTTATACTACTGAGGAAACATCTGTGGCTTCTCCAAATTGGTTCAGAAGAGTGACTGGCAGGGGTTTCCCTTAAGAACAGATTGATCTCACAAGTAATATAATCATTTTAAGAAGAAAAAGAATGTATATATATGTATAACTGAATCACTTTGCTATACAGCAGAAATTAGCACAACATTGTAAATCAACTATACATCAATAAAATAAATTTAAAAAATAAAAAAAATTTCAAAAGAAGAAAATGTTTATTAAGGTTTCAGACTTCTGCTACTTTACAAGGCACAGCTCTAAAAGGGGAGGAACAATCTACATAACTTCACAAAGGAGGACAGGCAAGACTCCAATAGAACAGGGTGTAGTTGTGGTTTGGCTGCCTTTCTTAAATGATGATTCCCACTTTCCCACTTCCTTTCTGGGCTAAGCTACTTAAGAGGGAAATGAAACTCCTTGGTGACAAAGTAGGGAGGGAGAAATATAAGTACCTCATGAAAGACTGACAGGCTAGATGTGGTCAGTATCTAGTGGGTTTTAATTATGCAGACCCTTGACCTGGCATCCTCCTTTCTCACCTGCCCTTGAGTCCGGTCATTGCTTCTCATGCCACCACTAGAGAGATGGCAGGAAAGACCAAGAGTGAAACATAAACTGAAAGTGTAGCCCTGTGGAGCAAACCCAAAGTCTTGGGTCTTGCATAGTTCTTAAGTGTTTCATAAAATCTTCCCTGATAAAATATGAAAGGAAAACAATACTATTACAAATTAGATTGATGTAATGGTCAGAAGTAATATTGTAATTTGAAATTGTTTCTTTTGTTTGTTTGTTTTGGTTTTTTTTTTTTTGTGGTATGTGGGCCTCTCACTGCTGTGGCCTCTCCCGTTGCGGAGCACAGGCTCCGGACGCGCAGGCCCAATGGCCATAGCTCATGGGCCCAGCCGCTCCGCGGCATGTGGGATCTTCCCGGACCAGGGCATGAACCCATGTCCCCTGCATCAGCAGGCGGACTCCCAACCACTGTGCCACCAGGGAAGCCCTGAAATTGTTTTATCAGAGTACAATTTTAGAAGTCTTTATCTAAATAAAACTAGGGATAATCCACTAGGGATAAAGCCTGTAGTTAAAAATTAATCAAACTTTGGGAAAATAAAAGTCTTCAGTTTAAAAAAAAAAATAATTACATTGCCACATTCTGGCTCCTATCCCTATTTTTTTTTGTCAGAAACAAATGACAATTATTAATATATATCAAAGTACTTTGTAAAGTCTGAATAACTACTCATATGAAATAGTTTTTTTTGTTTTTGTTTTTTTGTCATTTTTGGTCAGGTTGACCATTCTAAATTTAGTTTCTTGTAATTAGCCTCATAAAACAAGTCTGGAAGTGCTTGTTCCAACCTTCTATGACTATATTCCAGCTATTGTTCTCAGTCCTGGAAATAAATGACAAGGCTTCCGTACTTACATTAGGTGTGTGGAAGAGGATAGAGCAGTAAACAAGAAAATGAACATAAATAAGTTGGATTAAAAGAGTGTTTGGTGGCGCAGTGGTTGAGAGTCCGCCTGCCGATGCAGGGGACATGGGTTCGTGCCCCGGTTAGGGAAGATCCCACATGCCGCGGAGCGGGCTCGCTGAGCCTATGTTCTGCAATGGGAGAGGCCACAACAGTGAGAGGCCCACGTACTGCAAAAAAAAAAAAAAAAAAAGAGTGTTTGGGTTGTAAGAACATCAAACAGGGTGATATAAGAAAGAATGAGTGAAATGAACTACTTTAGCTTAGGTGTTCAGGGAAGGCCTCTTTGACAAGATATCACTGAGCTGAGACTTGACTGCTTAAAAGGAGCCATCAGGGCTTCCCTGGTGGCACAGTGGTTGGGGGTCCGCCTGCCAATGCAGGGGACACGGGTTTGTGCCCCGGTCCAGGAGGATCCCACGTGCCGCGTGGGCCATGGCCGCTGGGCCTGCGCGTCCGGAGCCTGTGCTCCACGGCGAGAGGGGCCGCAGCAGTGAGAGGCCCGCGTACCGCAAAAAAAAAAAAAAAAAAAAAAGGAGTCATCAGTGGTGAGAATGAGCTTACTGTTTTGAAGGATAGAATGCTAGTAAGACTAGAATCTGGTAAACAAGAAGGAGAAGGTTATGAGAAATGTTTCAGAGTTATGCAGCAGCCAGATGGATAAGATCTGGTAAGTCAGAATATGGGGTTTGGATTATATCTAAGAGGAAAAGGCATTAAACATTTTAAACATAGAGCAATAAAATCTGATTTACACTTTTAAAAGATCACTTTGGTCCCCCTTTTGGCCATGACAAACCAGGTTGTTTAGGATCAGTCTTCCGACTAAGAACTAGAAAAGGGACAATAGGACTAACAACAGACTTCTCGACAGACATATGAAATCTAGAACACAGTTGAATGATACCTTTAAAATACCAGTAAAAATTAACTGCCATGTTAGATGTAGTTATGTATCGTCTAGGTATACATCAATAGAAATGCATACATATGTGTGTGGGTGGACACACACACACACTCACACACAGATGTTCATAGTGGTGTCATTCATAATAACCCAAATTGGAAACAACCAAAGGGCCATTATTAGTGGATTAGATAAATAAATCAAGGTATACTCATACATTGAAACACTATAGAAAAATGGAACTGAATTAACTCCTGCTATACATAATAATATAGTCGGATTTCTTGCACATAAAATCCAATAGTGAAGGAAAAAGAGACATTTAAAAAAAGCAAACACGTAGATAATTTGTCACCAAATGAACATCATTTTTTAAAATGCTAAAAGCTATTCTTCAGGCCAAAAAAAAAAAAAAAGGTTGCAGAAGGAAGCTCAGAGATGCAAAAATTTACATAGGGCAATTAAAGTTCAAATGAATATTTAGAGTGTGAAACAATGATAGTAATGTCTCATGGGGTTTATAGTACATGTATAAGTAAAATACACAACGACTATAGTTGTTAGTATACACAAATATATAGTTGTTAAAATATGCAACAAAAAAGTCTAAAGGTAATAGAGTTAAACTGTTCTAAGGATCATGCACTGTTCAAGGCCAAAAACAGGCCAGATATTCTTGAAAAAGAAAGAGGAAGAGGAGGAGGGGGGAAAGTGAGGAGAAAGAGGAGAAAAAGAAAAGGAGGTGAATAGCAAAAAGAAAGTAGGACTTAATTTATTGAATCAAGATTTACTCTATAGTTATAGTAATTAATATTAATGTGGTACAGGCTCAAATACAGACAGACAACAGGATAGAATACAAAATAAATGAACAAGTAAGATTAAAAATACAAAAAGAGAGGTCACCGTGCTGTGAAGACAATCAATTATAAAAGAAAATGAAAAAGAAAGTGATAAAACCTATTACAAAGCAACTTCAGTGGCCCAGGTGAAGAATGATGGTTGTTTGGACTCGGATATTAAAGCACAGTCGTGAATGTAAAGATACTGGATTTACAGCCAAAGTGACATTGCAGAGTAGTGAGGAAAGAATGCTCCTCTTGGTAAGGGTGATGATTCAATTGAATATTCATGGAGAAAACATGAACCTGACCTCTATCTCACAACATACATGAAAATGAATTTCCATATGGATTTGTATATCTCATTTTGAAAGATAAAACAATGAATATAGAATATAAATAGAGGATCTTCATAAATTTGATACAGGAAAATATTTCTTAAGTGAGCACAAAAAGCTCTAACCCTAAAGACAATAGCTGAAAAAAAAAAAAAGACAAATTCCTAAATCAGATCACCTTAAAATAGAAACTTTCGCACATCTTGAAAGAGGTGAAGAGGTGAGCCACAGAATGGGAGAGCATAATTGTAACAGATGTAATTGACAAAGGCCATATATCTAGAATGTGAAAGAATACCCACAAATCAGCAAGATAGACAACTCCCCAAAGAATGAACAAGAGACTCAAACAAGTACTTCACCAAAGAGGATATCCAAATAGCCAATAAACACTTGAAAAAGTGATCAAACTTAGTAGTTATAAAAGTAAAGCAAATAAAAATTTCATTGTAGTACCAATACGCATCTGCCAGCTTGAATAAAATGAAAATGACAGACAATATAAAGTATTGACAAATAGGTGGAGCAAATGGGACTCATACCCTGCTGGTAGAAATATAAAGTGTTATGCACGACCTATGACCCAGAGATTCCACTTCTAGGCATATATCCAGCCAAAATGCATACATCTAAGCCTATGAAGTTATGCATGGATGCATGTGTATGCACCCACACACACACACACACACACACACACGGATATTTATAGCATCATCTTTCATAATAACACCAAAATGGAAACAAACCAAAGGTCCATTATCAGTGAATTAGATCAATGAATTGATGCATATTCATACATTGGAATACTATAGAACAACAGAACTTGTCAAGCTCCTGCTATGTACAACAACATGGTTGAATTTCATAAACATAATGTTAAACAAAGGAAGTCAGATACAGTGACATATATATATATGAATTATTCCATTCATGTAAATATCAAAGAAAGGAAAAACTGATTTACGGCATTAGAAGTCAGGATAATATTTTCCTTTGGGGAAGAAGAAAAGGATAATGATAGGTAGGTATTAAAGGTGAAGGGTTTCTGGAGTTCTGGTAATGTTTTATCTCTTGACTTAGGTGTTGATTATGATTGTGTTCATTTTGTTATCATCCAGCGAACTCTACATTTATAATATATTCACTTCTGCACTGTGTTATATTCTAAGTTTTTTCTTAACATTCACTTTGCTATGAAGAGACTCAGTAGTAGAGGGAATGGGGAAAAAAGGAGACGACCTGTTACAAAGCAACTTCAGTGGTCCAGGTGAAGAATTATGGTTATTTGGACTCAGACATTAAGAGTAAAAATGGAGAGAAGTAAGCATATAAACGTATCAGAGAGATATTGGTGATGGAGCCAATCAGCTCTCCTGCCAGATTCAATGCAGAGGGTGTGGGAATTAGAAGGATCATGGATAACTCCTACAACTCTTTATGTAACAAGACAGTTGAAATAAGAAGTTAGGTATATATCTTTGAAGTGAGATGAGGAATTAATAATTCTTCCTTCAACATTAAAGTTGGAACACTGTGAAACATTTCCATAAGGCAAGTAGGTCAATGGATGTGTACATCTGGGGTGCAGTGGCATGGTCAATGCTGGAAATTTCTGCTCAGGAATCATCAGGTTGGCACCTCAATTAACAACCTTATCTATGTTTCCCTCATCATCCTATCTTGAAAGAATTGGGAATGATGAAGGAAATAGAATAATACCTAGTCCTAAGCCTTTACTGTTTTTCAACCACTATTCTAGATGCCGTATATGTATTAACTTGTTTGATACTTATAACACCTCCCCTCTTAGATGAAAAATACTGTCTTTATTACCTCTATTTTACAGATAAGGAAATGGAGATTCTCAGAGGTTAAGCAACTTCCACAATTCCCCATAGTTAGAAAGCATAAAAGCTGAGACTGAAATAAAGAAGACCAAATTTGAAGTCATCATCTTCAACTGCTGTGGACACTGCCTCTCCAGGAAGAGAGAAAGCAAGGGGAGAGGTGCCCCAGTTTTGTTTTGCTACAAAAAACTCAGTGGGTTAAGACAGCAATCATCTATTATATCTCACAGTTTCTGTGGGTCAGGAATTCAGGAAAAGCTTGCCTGGGATCCTGGCTCAGGGTCTCTCATGCCACTGCAGTCAGACAGTGCCTGGAGCTGGAATAGCTGGGGTCAGGGTAAGGAAATTAAAGTAGCTGGGGGCTGGCCAAGCATTCTATTTCTCCATGTAGCCTCAGGTCCTCTCCATGGGATCACTCCATGTGAGCCAGACAGGTCTTCCTCACAGCATGGACACTTCAGGGAAGTCAGACTGTTTTTTGGTAGCTCAAGGTTCCAGGAGAACCAAGTGAAATCTATACTGCCATTTATGACCTAGCCTCAATACTTACATCACTTCTGCTGCAGTCATAAGCCCACCCATATTCAAGGGGAGGGAACACAGGCTCCCAATTCTAGATAAGAAGAATATAAACATTACATTTTAAGAAGAGCACGTAGGACCAGAGATATTGTTGCAGTCATCTTTGCAAAATAAAACATGCCAGATGAGGAGAAGAGTTTGGACAGGGAGGAAGGAAGAACAGATGCAGAAGAGAGGGCAAAACTTTTACAACTAATATAGAAAACTTTCATTCAACAAATAATTGTCAACCCCCTGTATGTGCTAGACACCACTAAGAATTATGATGAGCCAAATGTGATCCTTTGGGAAGCCAAACGTGATTCTTGAAATAAAGAAGCCAGAATTGGCTGGGTGGGAAAGTTATGTATAAAACACAGAGTAGGAGGATTTAGGAGTTCCTATACGAGGACAAAAGTGTAGAACTGGGGTTGGAAAACTACAGCTCACTGTCCAAATCCAGCCTACCACCTGTTTTTGCAAATAAAGTCTTATTGGAATACAGCTATACCCATTCATTTAAATATTGTCTACGGCTATGTTATGCTACAAAGGCAAAGTTGAATAGTACAGACAGAGAACATATGGCCCACAAAACCTAAAATATTTACAATCTGAATCTTTACAGAAAAAATTTGTCTAACTCTGGTGCAGAATATTGTGCATCCACTCAGATGAGAGAGAACTGAAGCCAAGAAGGAAAGTCCTAGATTTCCAGAATGGCAGAGAAGAATGCGCAAGGGCTTCTAATTCAGGAAAGTGAAATTATTGGCCAACCGCTTGCTAGCCTCATGACCTTGAGGAATTTACTTCATTTCTCTAAATCTTAGTTTCCTGTCCTGAAGAAAAATCTTAGTTGTCCTTTTACTGCCCAGGATGATGCTGTGAATCAGGCAAGATGATGTAGGAGCAAATGCTTCATACCCTGCGAAATGCTAAACATACGTACTGTCCTCTTACTCTATATTTCTTCTCAAATAAAGCTTTGCTAATGGTCTTTCATCTCTTTATTTTTACACTCAGGGCACTGTTTTTTTTTTCTTTTATAACTTCAAATGAGCACATCTTTTCCTATTTTGATCACAATTATCATTCTCTGATCTTTTGTCCTTTCTTGCTTTAAGACACTAGAAACTAATCTTTAAAAATCCTGACTTTTCCAACTACTCTTACTTTCTGTTACTTACTCCTTTCTAATAAAGTCCTCACGCTTCTCTCTTTTACCTTGAATTATTTTTAATTAATTTATTTATTTTTGGCTGCATTGGGTCTTTGTTGCCATGTACGGGCTTTTCTCTAGTTGCCGCGAGTGCGGGCTACTCTTTGTTGCAGTGCGTGGGCTTCTCACTGAAGTGGCTTTTCTTGTTGCGGAGCATGGGCTCCAGGTGCGTGGGCTTCAGTAGTTGTGGCACGTGGGCTCAGTAGTTGTGGCTTGCCGGCTCTAGAGTGCAGGCTCAGTAGTGACGCATGGGCTTAGTTGCTCCGCGGCATGTGGGATCTTCCCGGACCAGGGATCAAACCCGTGTCCCCTTCATTGGCAGGTGGATTCTCAACTACTGTGCCCCCAGGGAAGCCCTAAATTCTTTTTTTTTAATCTCTTTCCAACCCATATTTCTACTTTTTCACATATTGCTTTTGGAGGAGTGTGCTGTTGGAAGGAGATACCAAAATTATCTGATTCTTTTTGACAAAGTTCCTTGACTCTGTTCCACAATTCCTCAAAAATATTGGTGTACTTTAAGTATCGGTGCATTCTAAGAAGTCCTGAGAAGATAATTCTATAGGGATATTTGGGAATCTCTTTCAAGTCAATGAGCTCATGACCATAATGACCAGAACAATTTAGTTCAACTTCATTATATTCCTATGAGTCTAAACCACATCATCATTCATTGTTGGACCTTGATTTTCTGCATCCTTCATCCTATCACTACATTAGCTGCCAATCCATCCAAGTTCAGGACAAATTGTCACAAGTCATCTCCTTTTACCTTCCTCTCACTGAGCGTCTTCTATGCAGTTTACGATCTCCAAAGGATTGGACTGGTCAGGAAAATCTGACCACATGGATTTTGAGTAGCTATAAAACTTCCATAGTGAAATATCCCATTCAAAAGGGTAATCATTTCACCACTTGGTTCAGATGAGACTTTGAGCTCAGGCACTTCCGAGCCAGCTGGTCATTTAATACACATTCCATACACAGGAAACGTCCATTACCAAAAACCTCACTAAATAACTATGACAATAAGCTCAAGAATGTCATGGTCAAGGACACAAACAGAGCAGCAGGATTTCAAGAGTTCCTCCAGGGAGAGCCACAATATGATTCCTGGTATTTCATCGTGAAGACTAATTGGGAAAGTAACTGTGGATGATAATACAACAGAATTCTGGACCAAAATTTAGTCAGCATCACAACCTAGTTGAGGAAATGAGTGACAGTAATGAAATTCTTGCAGACAGAGTGTAAATGTTGGATTGGGGCCACTGGGAGGAGTACTAATGTATTTGTGTGAACAGGGTAAAGAAAAAGCATCTAGAAAGAGTTTGAAGGGGAGCAAGATTAGACGTAGTGAGTTTTTAAATATCTTACCTAGGGAAAAGTTCTACCTCTATGACAAACACACTGTGTTACAAATTCCTTATGAAATTTCTTTAGATGAAATTTGTTTTGGTTTTGGCCACATTACAGGCATGAGCAAATCTTTTAACTTGAAGCAATTTGTATGAAACTGCACATTCACTGGACCTTGAAAATGCTCAATTACATGCTTTGTTGAATGAATCAATTTGTGTCCTGGCCAAAAAAAAAAAAAAAAAAAAAAAACACTGAGGCCAAGAGCAATGCAATTTCTTTACATTTTTTCCATTTCTTACTTCTTTGTGTCATATTTAGTCATGTCTGCATGATTTAGTTGTGTATGTTATAACTCTCCTGCCCAAGGTATTCATGACTGGTACTAGAAGGAGGGTGATATGGTGTTAGGATATAACTCACTGAATTATAGAATCTTACTTCTCAAGCAGCCTTAGAAATAACCTAGCTCTGTGGTTTCAGAACAACCACACACTGACTAGAGATGTCCAAGATTAAATTCTAACAGGTCCATGGCAAAATGAGGAAAATAAGGATGAGTTTCATGTGTGCATCCATATATGTGTGTGTACCTGTGTGGTATGTTTGCCAACTTTTGTTTCTTAAAAAGAACTGTCCATCTTATTACATTAAAATGCTCTTTCTCTTATGAAATGCTAATTGTTGCTGATGTTAGCTACGTGTGTGTGTGTCTTCATGCCGTGGAAAACTAAAATTATGGCAATACTCTGTTTGCCCTACCTCCCACCCCCGCCAATTTTTTGAAATTGTACTGGTACGGTACATAAAATCTGAAAATCCTACTTCCCTGGCTCCCAAAATTATCCTGTCTAACTAAACGTTTGTTATGCTAATAAATAAATCTAGAGAGATGGTTTGGGAAAAACCCTCCTTTAAAAGTTAGCAGGGGAAAAAGTACGGAATTTCCTCCATTCTTGTTCCTTTCTCCCACAAAGAATCAGTATCCTTTCCTAAACCTTGAGTCTTCTACTTTGCAGAAAGTCTGGGCACAACAGCCCATCCCCCCCTTCACATTCCTAGAATCAGCTGCAGTATTTGTGGGTGGGACAGAGTCTGTTGCCTTTCCTGTTGAATCAGCAAAGGGGCAGTTGTTAAACTGTGTTCAGTCTTCCACAAGGAAGAAAGTCATGGCTTACCTGGAGCTATTCCAGAGATCAGGCTCAGCAGGTATCAAAAATTCATTCCTGGCTGCTCCTGTGGCCTACAAGAACACTAATGTTGGAAACCAGGTCGCCTTTTCCATGTTTTTGTTTACCTATACCAGGCATGTTTACCAGAAGATAGTATTCAAGAGCACTCTCTCCATGCAAATGAAATAGTATGTCATTGCATCTTGAATGATTTGGGGCCGGAGAGCATGAAAAGAAAATTAGATGTTCTACTTTGGCTCAATGTATACCAAGAAAGAGCCAACCAATATGTATATTTTTCTTTTCACATATTGAAAACATCTTCAAAGATGACAGATTGCTAATGACCCAAAGGAACACAGTAAATAGGTAATCCACTCTCTAGGAGTAGATGATTAATTATTGCCCCTCTTATTCAAAGATGACCTTGTGGATAAGGTGTTCACCAATAGGTATAAGTGTGATCAACCAGAAGTCCTTTCCACATTGTGCTTCATGAAGGTAGCCCTTGGTTTTATACGTACTGGCATTGAGCACCCAAACTTCACAATGTGTTATCTCTGTTTCTGGGACACTAGCCTTCCCAGGGTGCCATTCATTTATTTGTCAAATATTTATTAAATACCTACTCTGTGCATGTCACTGTGCGGTAATGCAAACATATGAGATACAGTCCTCACACTTGAAGACATTGGTCTATTTGAAATATATTGAATATCTACTGTATGTTCAGTGTTATGGACTAAACGATGCCCCCCAATTCATATGTTGAAGCCCTGTCACCCAAAGTGACTGTATTTGGATATAAGGCCTTCAAAGAGATAATTAAGGTTAAATGAGATCATAAGGGTGGAGTCCTAATCCAATAGAACTGGTGTCCTTATAAGAAGAGGAACAGACACCGGAGATCTCTCTCCATGTATGCACAGAGTGAAGTCATGTGAACATAAACCAAAATGATGGTTGCCTCCAAGAAAGAGAAGAGTCCTCAGCATGAAACATATCTTGCTAGCAAGCACCTTGATCTTGAACTTCCCAGCCTCTAGAACAGTGAAAAATAAATTTCCAGTTGTTGAAGCCACCTAGTCCATGGCATTTTTTAATGGCAGCTCTAAGCAGACTAAGACACTAGGCAATATACAAGGCATATTACACACATACTTAGAGCTGTGCTTTAATGTGTGTCCTCTGTTATAACCCAGACTGGTTCTAGTTTGAGGAGTAGGGTTATTTGTTTTGTTTTGTTTTCTCATGACCCTCTGTGTGGCTCTTCTGGTATCTGGCTTCTCTCTATAAAGCCATTCTCAAAAAAATGCAGTGCTCTTAAGCTGTTGTGTGGCCACACGGAAGCTGTTCCTGAGGTCTCTCTCCTGAGATGGAGTGATCCTCTTTCTCTGTATTCTCTCTCTGTTACTTCCATCAAGACCTCATTCAGAGAGGAGTGTAGGCAGATATACCCATTTATAATACATGAAGATGTCCATAACTGATAACACTTATTTCTCATCTGAAGATTAAGAGTACACCACTACCTTGCTACTTAATGTGTTTTCTGCAGACCACCAGCAGCAGCCTCACTTGATAAATTGTTAGATATGCAGAATCTCAGGACCTTCTAGACTGATGTGGATGTGCAATAGAGTTTGAGAAGCTCTGCTCTACCAATAGTTAAAATAATTAGTTAGTCATGTGTCCATGACTCAGGCAGCACCTCAATGAGACTCAGCTCCAGCTTTCTTAAACTGGAAAAAATCATTCAAATAATCTTCCACTCCATTCTGCCCTTTCCAATCATCTTGCTCCTGTGAAGGTCATTCTCCTTGCCAGATGTTGCTATGTGCCATGTAGTGTCTTCTGCCTCCTTTCAGGAGCATTGGATCACAAATGCAATCTCCTAACCCATTTGCCCGAGTCCTACTCTGCCTATTCTGAATCATGGTCTCCTCGCTCTATTGAAATAAACTCCCGATTCCTTCCTCACCTGAGATCTAGATCTGCTGCTATTCTGTCCCTTAGATCCCAAATGTTTTGATCACGAATCTCTCTCCCTTTCCACTTTACTAAGCACTTTTCTCAAATCAGCTCAGCAAAAACTCTTCCCAAGGCAAGAAGAGCTAAAGCTTTCATTACTTCAAATCTTTTCACGATTAGAGTTAAAATTTAAACATATTCATGTGTGTACACTTACAACCAACTTAAAAAAAAATCATAACCACAAGGGAAAAGTTAAAAGAAAATAGGTAAACTGTGTCAAGGGAGTAATATGTGCTCTGCATAGCATTGAGTACATATGTCCTGAGGCAGAATGATCTAATGGTTAATGAGTCTGGAAGACTCAGGGGTCAGACCACCTGAGTTCAATTTCTGATACACCAGAATAATTATTAAAAAATAATAATGATAACTCCTAAAAATGCCTGCCTTATGAGCAGGCATCATCTGGTCACCATTATCTGGTCATTTGAACACTCAAAGATGCAACCTTTTTTCCTAGCTAATATCATAGTGCCATGAAAGCTAATTCTGCTCCAAGAATATAAGACTATCACAGCTCCAAGAGTATGGGAGCATTACAGACACAAATGTTAGAACATAGTGGCTGACAGTATGGAACCTGACCTCAGGGTTCGAATCCCAGCTCTGCCATTACCAGCTGTGTAGCTTTGAATCAGTTTCTTAACTTCACTATTAATTTTTCTCACTGGCAAAAAAGAGATAATATTAATGTCTATGTTATAAGATTAAGTGATTAAATGAGTTGTTTTTTGTAAAAGTGCTTAAACTATTCCTAAATACAATGTCAAAAATGTCAGTTATTATTTTAACATCATAGCCTATTGGGTACGAGGGCTTTTTTAGAAAGTCATCTTCCACAGCAATCCCCAAGCCCAATGAAAAACATGACCTTATATGCACCCCTTACCTGGGGTAGTCATCCTGCCCAGTATTGTTCTAGAGATCCCTGTATCTGAGAGAAATAAAAAAATTTAGGCAGCGTGGTCTCAAACACTGGATAAAATTGATAAAGGTGATAGATAAGTGAATCTATTATTTCAGTTATCCATTCAGCAAATTCAAATTATTCACTGGGTGCCTGCTAGGTGTCATGTACTGTCTTCATGGAACTAACAGTATAGCAGCAGAGATGGGCCTGAAAAACTAAACTCCAAAATAAACATACAACTTCACACCGTGGTAAGTGCTTTAAAGGAAAAACAAAAAACACGTTCTCTCTCTGTTACAGAGAATAATAGGGGAGCCTACTTGGGGCATTAGGTTATAGCAGCAGTGGAAGAATCCAGAAAAAGAACCTCTTTTCAACACTTAATAATAATGCATTTCCCAAGGTGTTTTTAAAGAACCACAAGTTCCATGTGGTCAAATACTTCTTAAAGGAATTCTTTTAAATTCTTCTTGAAGCTTCATAATTTACATTGTCTTGTTCAATGTAGGTCCTGGGAGGGCTTGTACTAAGGAATACCGTGTTAATGAAGAAACTTCGTTTGTCTGTTCTGTTCACTCCTTTGTCCTCAGAACCCAGAACAGTGTTGAGTATATCAGAGAAATTCAGTAAACACTAGTTGAATAGTTGAATGAGAAAATTAATAAATGAACAAATCGTGGAACCATTTCTATATAACATCTATCAAAACACTCTAGAACTTTGCTCTGGGGAAGACATGGGGGACCAATGAGGAAACACTGTCATGGAGGCAAAGCCAAGACCCAGACCCTCAACCCAGTTCATGCACTTCCATAACTAGTTGAGTAGGAGTGAGGCACAAGTGTCATGATGGAAGCTAGGGGAGAGGAATGGAAGCTAAAGACTTCTTCCTCCTTCTACTTCATTCTTGTATGGAGACATTACAAAATCCCTGTGCTTGCCATTTCTAAATTTTTTGCATGTATTCCACCCTCACATTCTCCACCCAGTTTTTACATTTCCCTGATCCTATTCTAATGTCTTCTTCCATTCTGATGCTTGCTTTCATTTAAACCATCTTTGACAGCTGTTTTTAGGTCTTCAGTCCTTGTTGAGTGGGGTTCAGAATTTTTTTCCCTCACAGTGTTCACATTGTCACATGTTAAATCTGGGTTACAAGGAAGCTGGACCATATCAGATCCAGGAACAATCCATCATGCACTGAATCAAGATATTCTCTAACCGTAAGAGCATAAAGTGCTAGTGCCATCCTGTTGCCAGACAGTTGTGGTTTTGAGAACTTCAGCATTCATCTGTGGAACAAACCACATTCAGAAGTTTGTTCAAATAAGTAGTATGGTTGACATATCTGTCCCCAAATTATGGCCCTTCTGTAGAGACAGAAAGCAGATTAATGGTTGCCAGGGGCTGAGAGGAGTGGGAAATGGGGAGTGACTGCTTAATGAGTCTGAGGATCTCCTTTAGGGGTGATGAAAATATTTTGGAACTAGATAGACCTGATGGTTGCACAACATTGTGAATGTACTAAATGCAACTAAGTTATACACTTTAAAATGGTTAATTTTATGTTATGTGAATTTCACCTCAATTTAAAAATGGCCCTAGAAGACATGAAGAACAGAATGCCCCCTTAACAAAGAATATAATCTCATATACCGAAAACTCTCAGGATGCCTGAACTGTGGCACTCATTCTGCTATACTTCAATGACAAAAAGAAAGATGGAATATTGGCTTTGCTAAGGCAAAGAAGAGCTGTGGTCACTAGGCATTCGTTATCAGGACTTTGTTACTCACTTGAGATATATGAACTTATCTATTTAAAGCAGCTTCTGATCTCAGGATGGAATCACAGTGAGAGGGCATTGGTGCAGCAGGAAGAGAGCACAGTTACAAGATCCACGTTTTTAAATGTTTCTGTGAGTCTGGAACTAAAATATGTATGGGCAATAGGTATAGGAGAGGAATTGCTAGGGTGGGAAAAATACAGCTGCAAGGAAGAAAAAAGGGGGTGGGGAGAAATGACTGTTTCTTTAAACACATGTATTAATCACACTTCAGATGTAAGTCAAAGTAGGAAGCCACAGCTGTGAAGGGGAGGGCAGAAGGAAGCATGATTATTATTTTAAATATATTTATATTAAATCATTACTGAAAATAGGAAACCAGACTAGGAATTTGCAGCTGGGAGTACAGCAAAGGGAACTTAGTCTTTGAAATGAATGTGTTAAATGGGTCTTCACATGGGTCAAAGAGGGCATCCTCTGCAGCTGGATGTGGGAGGACTGTTGGAGAAGGCTAGTTTGTCTACCTGTCACCTTAAAATATGCTCCTTCCCTTTCAGTGTAGGAGCCTCTTACAAAATAGAGAACTTATGAAAATGAGAGAAAAGAACAATTAGCTTCCTAAGTGGGTTATTTTGATTTCTCAGCTTTAACAAACTCCATGGATTTTGTAACACAAAGTCATTTTTTTATTCCTTTGGAGGAAAATGTATCAACATTCTTAACATTCTTTGGATGTTAGATAGGGAAGTTCTTTAGGGCAGAGACTATTAACCTCCCAGATTAACTTCCGTATCCCAGAACATACCACAACATCTGGCACATTTATGGATGGATGGATGAATGGATGGATGGATGAATAGATGCTCTTACAAAACCAGGATAAATAATACATTGAAAAAGAGACATGGGCAGTACCTATGAAGAAATTAGATTTTGGTTTAAAACTGTAGAGTGACCTTGAAAAGCTTCATAGACAGAAAAAGGATAAGACAACACATACATTAACTTGGGTACCCTTCTTAAAAAGATGTAATAGAGCCAAGGAAAAATGAGCCAGAAGGTGATGACAGAAAGGAGATTTTGGAACCATTTGGAAAGAAAATCTCCACCACGTCCCCAATTATTCCACCTTACGAGGAGACATTAGGTCCACCGTGTCACTTAGGAAGTAATGCTGGCTTATCAGGAATAGCACTGGCTTTTACAATCTCACAGACCTGAATTTAAATATTGGTTCTTCCACTTGCTGGCTGTGTGACTTTGAGTGAGCAGCTTTTTTCGGTTTGATTTTATTCTTGTTGTATGTTTGTTTGTTTTTGAGTAGCTTTATCTTTCTGAATCTCAAGTTTCTTATCTTATAAAAATGATTATGTTAATAACAGCTTTGCAAAATTGTTGTGAAAATGTAAGTAGAGTACCTGGCATGTAGGAATATTTTTTAAAATGTTAATTCTCTCTCAAGTAGATACGGTAGTGTGCTGGAGCCAGGTTGTACCAGCTCATGTGTACAATTGGTTTACATCTCTTATCAACTATGTGTTCAGTATCCTCAAATTGGTAGCTTGAAATTCACTATATTAGGAGTATTTACACCACAGAAGTTGGCAAAGACGATGATCAGGTTTTTTTCTGGAAATACAATTGTTAAACGTTTGCCAGTATATCACTGACTAACATCCTAAGTGAAAATGTGGATGGTTAGAAAGAATTCTGGTTTGGGGGTCAAGAGAACTAAGTGCTAACCCAAGCTTTGCAAAGTACCATTTGTATGGTCTTGAATAATTCACATTATGAGCCTAAAGTTTCCTTATCTATTATCCTATGCCCTTGGATTGGAAGAATTAATATTGTTTAAATGGTAATACTACAGATTTAATGTGATCCCTATCAAATTACCCATGGCATCTTTCACAGAACTAGAACAAATAATCCAAAAATTTATATGGAAGTATAACTCTTCCAGACTTCAGACAATACTACAAAGCTACAGTAATCAAAACAGTGTGGTATTGGTACAAAAACAGACATACGAATCAATGGAACAGAATAGAGAGCCCAGAAATAAATCCACATACCTACAGTTAATTAATCTTTGACAAAGGAGGTAAGAATATGAAATGGGAAGAAGATAGTCTCTTCAGCAAGTTGTGCTCAGAAATTTGGACAGCTGCATGTAAATCAATGAAGTTAGAACACACCATCACACTATGCACAAAAATAAACTCAAAATGGCTTAAAGACTTAAACATCAGACATGACACCATAAAACTCCTAGAGGAGAGCATAGGCAAAACATTCTCTGATATAAATCGTACCAATGTTTTCTTAGATCAGTCTCCCAAGGCAATAGATATAAAAACAAAAATAAACAAATGGGATCTAATCAAATTTACAAGCTTTTGAACAGCAAAGGAAACCATTAAAAAAAATGAAAAGACAACCTACAGAATGGGAGAAAATATTTGTAAATGATGCAATTAACAAAGGCTTAATTTCCAAAATATACAAAGAGCTCATACAACTCAACAACAAAAACACAAACAACCCAATCAAAAAATGGTCAGAAGACCCTAATAGACATTTCCCCAAGGAAGACATACAGATGGCCAGTAGGCACATGAAAAGATGCTCAACATCACTAATTATCAGAGAAATGTAAATCTAAACTACAATGAGGTACCACTTCATACCGGTCAGAATGGCCATCATTAAAATGTCTACAAACAACAAATACTGGAGAGGGTGTAGAGAAAAGGAAATCTTCCTACAGTGTTGGTGGTAATGTAAGTTGGTGCAGCCACTATGGAAAACAGTATGGATGTTCCTCAGAAAACTAAAAGTAGAATTACCATATGATCTAACAATCCCATTCCTGGGCTTATACCCAGACAAAACTATAATTCAAAAAGATACATGCACCCCTATGTTCATAGCAGCACTATTCACAATAGCCAAAACATGGAAACAACCTAAATGTCCATCGACAGATGAATGGATAAAGATGTGGTACATGTATACAATGGAATACTACTCAGCCATAAAAAAAGAACAAAATAATGCCATTTGTAGCAACATGGATTCAACTAGAGATTATCGTACTAAGTGAAGTAAGTCAGAAAGAGAAAGACAAATAACATATGATATCACTTATGTGTGGAATCTAAAATATGGCACAAATGAACCCATCTACAAAACAGAAACAGACCCACAGACATAGAGATCAGACTTGTGGTTGCCAAGGTGGTGGGGAGGGAGAGGGATGGACTGGGAATTTGGGGTTGGTAGATACAAACTATTAAATTTAGAATGGATAAACACCAAGATTCTACTGTATAGCATAGGGAACTATGCCTAATCTCCTGGGATAAACTATAATGGAAAAGAATATTTAAAAAAAGAATGTATATATGTGTAAAACTATCACTTTGCTGTACAGCAGAGAGTGGCACAACACTGTAAATCAACTATACTTCAATCATACTTCAAAAAAACAGAATTCCCTGATTAAAAAAATAATTTATCATGTCTTCTAATAACATCAAAGTGGGATTTTTATAACTCAGGTGGATGAGACTGAGAAGAGTTAAAAAGAAAGAGTAAGAAATAAAGAAATGCATTACTATTACTCCTTGATATTGCTGAGGTGTGTTATAAGGGACTGATAAAATGTTAAGCAAACAAAAATAAAAACAAGCTCTGATTTTAATGTATGTTTCTTCTGAGATGACAATGATCATTCTTACCAATTAAAAAAAATTCTAAATGGCAAAAAATTAAAAGTTTTCTTATCTATAAAATGAGAGGGTTGAGATAGACCAGGTTCCAATTTCTGATAATGATGGGTTGCTATTTGGATAATCCTCCCACTAAAACCTAAGAATGCTGAATAAAATATATTAAAATATACATATATTCTTAAAAACATCAAAGACATAACAGGAGAATGAGTAATTATCAGGACAAAACTGAAAGAAAACAAGAAATCTATGCCGTAAGCAAGAAAAAGTTGCTTGTGCCTTGAGAGCATTTGCCAATACCAACAAATTTTGATTTTGATTTTTTTGGCCTCAATTGGGAGGTAGAAATTTAAAAGCCTGGACCCACATAATATAAAGTACTTAATAAGTGAATTTCTCCACATTAAATTGGAACGTTAAGATAAACCTCCTCTCCCATGCTCTTGTAATCCACTTTCCAAGGTTCAGGTAATCTGAAGTCTTCAACTTGGGTGAAAGTAGCCTTGGACTTTGCTTCCTTCGTGTGCCTGAGAGAAAATCTTCTCAGAAAAAAGAAGTGACTTTATCTTATGCTTCGAGTATTCTAGGAATATATCATAGTCAGAGATAACCAAACATGTAAGGAAAGAAGGCACCATGGGTGACAAGCAGCAAAAATAACTAGCAACAGAAAACCTATCCACAAAAATTTCAGATATTAAAGTTATCAGCTGCATACTATTAAACAACCAAACTTAAAAGATAAGCTTGAAAATATATGCAAGGGGTAAGGAAACTATAAAAAGTAGCATAGCAGATTTTTTAACTCAATATAACTTCTAGAAAGAAAAAAAGAGAATAGCCAAAATTAAGAAATAAGATCTTAAGTCATAAAGTGGCAGGTCTGAAGGCCAAATCTAGCCTGAATACTAATGGGGGATTCTGAAGGTATGGCCCACAGTGTTTAAGTAAAATCTTGAACCAATCTTTAAAAATAGGAAGATTTCACATAAAATTCAAATTTTGAGCTTGTCTTCTAAATTGATATCTGGCAACACTGAGCCAACTCATACAAGACAACTATCTGCTAAGATGGAGCCCACGCCCTCTAGTTTGCCACAGTCTCCACCACTTCCTATCTTCCATCACTGAGGCTATGTGAGTTGCCATTTATCAGGGGTTGGCAAACTCTTTCAATAAAGGGCCATACAGTAAAATATTTTAGGCTTTGCAGGCATTCAGTCTCTGTAATCATAACACAAAAGCAGCCATAGACAATACATAAATAAATGAGTGTTGTTGTGTTCTAATAAAACTTCATTTACAAAAACAGGGAGGAGGGAGGAGGCTGAACGTGGCCATTGGGCTATAGTTTACTGACCCCCACCATATATCATTTAACTGGGACTACTGTTTTTCTCAGAATAATATTTCTCCCTACTCATGTTACTGTCAACAGTGAGAAAAATACATATCTATATCCATATCTATATATCTCAGTGTATATATATACTGAGAGGATCATGTCTTTCTAGAAAAATAAGCAAGATCATAAAATTGGGATTCTCCACTCATTTGCATTACCTCTCTGGCCTCTGCAGGCCCTTGTATTTGTGTCACCAACTCTAAAGGATCTCTACAGTTCCTTCCAACTCTATAAATTTATAGCCTGATGACCAATGTGGCAGAAGTCAGACCCCTGGGCACTGTGCCCTCCTCATTTCTCTTATCAGCTACCAAGCCCTCTGTAAAGTCATTTGTTTTGAGGTTAGAACAGATATATAAGACAAACCTTTTGGGAAAGGGGCAAAATAGTACTTCCCCATGTGCAGAAGCAACTGATAAGGATAAATATGCTTGTTGCTCCTACTTTTGTTCCCTCTGCTATAATCTAATTTTTATAAGGGTTTGCTTACCGAGTATAGAACAGAGGAAAAGATGAAGATGAACCCTATTCAAGTTCTTTGAATGTCAGATAATTTTAAAAATAAAAAGTACTAATACTTAGAGACAAAAATAGATTAATTCCACAGTCTAAAGCCAACTTCCAATCTGAAAGTTCACCACAGGCAGGATTTTGATTCAGTTCAAGTTGTCCTAATGGTTTTGCCCTTTTCCTTGACTCAAATCATAGTGAAATCTATTTTACTGTATTTTAAACAAAAATCATAGTCTCAATTAAAATGAGCACAAAGAAAAAATAAACAAGATTCTGTTTATGACTATTTTCTGAACCCATTCTGAAAGATAATTCCATGTGTACAATCCTTTTATAGCTAAAACCTCTTGTTTTCTTCTGGCTATTTAGATTGGATAAGATGCAATAAAAATTATCTAAACCCAGGTTCTTCTCTAGAATAAACTAGATTAAATATTAACATATTACATCAACTCCAAGAGGTACACATTTCACATTTTAATATTTCCATAATTGAGGTGACTCACAATTATTATTCTCTAGTTAACAGTTGTGATGTAGCTGTCATTTTAGACACATGAACAAGCTTGTTAATCCTGGTGGAATGATTGAACAATGGCAACTTCTCCACAGTTCCATTAACAAACTACTTAAGAACTATTTGAAGAAAGAATATGAGCACTGGATGTTGTCTGACCATCTTTTGTTGACCTTATGGTCAGATCAAGAAGGTTTCTATATCAAAATTTGCAGAGTAAGCATTTATAGCTGGAAGAAAATCCTAGATATTATAGCAGGACATTAAGAAATATTGCATCATTAATGCTTCCAATGGTACAAAGGAATATTTTGTGGAAAAAAAATATAGACATCAATAACTATTCATTTAAACCTGATTCAGGACAAGGCTTCCAGCTACAGAAGAGTTAAGAGTTTGGCAACCCTTCTCCCCAGAAAACAAGTTTAAACTGGACAAAATTGTCAAAAATTGTCATTCAAGGACTCTGAAAAGTCATCATAAATAAACAATATAGTATGATGCATTAATTTGTGACAAGCTACTAGAAGTTTGAATAAGAACACTGGACACCTGCAGAGTTCATGCTCTCTTTTTTTAGGGCATAAAACTATTCTTTATAATACTACAATGGTGGATACATGTCATTATACATTTGTCAAAACCCATAAAATGTACAACACCAAGAGTGAACCCTAATGTAAATCATGGACATTGTGTGACAATAATGGGTCAACATAGGTTCTCAGTTGAAACAAATGTACTTCTATGGCATGGAATGTGAATAGTGGGGGAGTATATACATATGGGGACAGGAAGTTTATGGAACTCTCTGTATTTTCCATTCAGTTTTGCTGTGAACCTAAACCTGCTCTAAAAAAGAAAGTTTATTAAAGAAGACATTCAGAATATATTGTATAAAGAACTCCTACAACTTAATAAGAAGACAAGCAGCACAATTAAAATGGACAAAATATTTGAATAGATATTTCACCAAAGAAGATACATAAGTAGCTATTAAATGCACAAAAATACTGAACACCATTAGCCATTAGGGAAATGCAAATTTCCCACATGGCCAAGCAACTCCATGCCTAGGTATATACCCAAGAGAAATAAAAACATGCATTCACAAAAAGCCTGGCACATGAATGTTTGTAGTAGCATCATTCATAATAGCCCCAAACTGGGAACAATTCAAATATTTTTAAACAAAATCTGGCATATCCATACAATGGAATATTATTCAACAATAAAAAGGAGCAAAGCACTGATACGTGCCACATTATAGATGAACCTCAAAAACATTGTGCTAAGTGAAAGAAGCCAGTCACAGCAGAAATACATACTATATGATTCTATTAATATGACATTTCCAGAAAAGGCAATGCATAGAGACAGAAAGTAGATTACTGATTTCCTTAGGTCAGGAGTGGGAGCACAGATTAAATGAAAACAGGCAGGAGGCAGCTTTGCAGACTGATGAAAATGTTCTAAAACTGGATTGTAGTGATGTTTGCACAACTATTTATATTTTCTAAAAATAATTGAACTTTACACTAACACTGGGTGAATTTCACGATACACACGTGATAAACCTATGTATGCACAAGAAGCTAAAGATGTATAGTAATTTACTTATCATGAAGCTAGTTTCATGAAAGTCAGAACCAGAAATAAGAATTCCCAGCCAATCGACTTTCACGATGATGGTTCTAAGGTTCAGAGGCCAACTGAAAAACAAAATTCAATGGAATAACAGCTTTAAATCACTTTTGAAAAAAAATGTGAGGTATAAATTCATGATAAATGAATAGAAACATGAGCAGAAAAACAGACATATATTTTAGACATTCAATATCAATAAATCCAGGTCGCTAATATTCAAACATGAATTTTATTACAGGGTCTTTATGTTCAGAAATATCTACTCTCTTATTCAGTGTGGTTCATTCTTGCTGCATGTGTAGAAATCCAATCTCTCAACCCACACTAGAAGCTCTAGATGATCATAGGTCATGGTTTCCTACGCAGGGTGCCTTCCTCAGCCTGCTGCTGTGCACAGAGCACTGCTTCAGTTAGCACTTGTGTCCCATACAGCTTCCCATGAGGTCAGCTCTGCTATATTCTCCATTCAGCTGTTCACTCTTTACAGTTTACTGGAATTCCTAATAGGCCACCCGACTTAACCAAAAAGCACCATCTTCATTCTCCTCACTTTTTCTGACTCCAGGGAGACCTCAAGATTTGTCCAGGAAATAAGAATCTCAACTTCATATACACAAAAAGGAGCCTGCTTTGATGTTTCTTTTTTAATCTCCATAAAGAAAATAAAACTGCCCTTGAAACCTAGAAACAAAATTTTCCCTATATATTTTTAAAACTTGGGGTAGATGAATGGAAACCCTTATTTTTGCCTTTAAACTGTGGTATATGGCTTGGGCAAGATAAGCAAGAAATTTTTCTTAAATACCAAGACTCAATCTCTTTTTGCCTGTGTTCAAGAAAAAATATGGAGCCCTCTGGTGGTAGAATTACTATACTCACAATTAAGTTCCCTAACATAAACCTCTCAGTAATCTAATTGCAAAAAGTTATATTTCACATTCAGAAACTTGACAATTCTTAATCTTCAAAGGGACCTTTTATTAAAAGTAAGTGCAGGTTTTTATGGCATGTATGTGTTTTCCTGGCAAGAGGTTTGAAGCTAATAAATATTTAAATCCATGGAATAGCACTTCCTAAATTATATCAAAGTGAAGTTAGAGATTAGAAATGAGTTTCAGAATCAGTCTGATGATTAGAAGTTCACTCTGATAGTCCCTAACACACTTGAATATAAAATAGTTTCACATATCCAAACCTTTTGCAACTATTGTGGCTTATTTACAAATTTTACTGCATCTTATACCCAATATCTCTTATTAGTGGATGAAACTTCTTTTGTGTAACACCATGTAATATGTAGCTTCTATGATGCAGAAGGTTTCTTGAGATAAATTATGCTAACACTTTTGCTCTTTTGAGAGAAAGCAAGAGAAAGAGAGATTCATTATAAGAAATTGGCACATGCAATTCTGGAGATGGACAAGTCCCAAGATTTGCAGTGTGAACTGGCAAGCTGCAGATACAAGAGAGCTAAGGGTTTAGTTCCACTCTGAGTCTAAAGGCTTGAGAACTAGGTAAGCAAATGGTGTAGTTCCTGTCTAAAGGCTGGCAGGTTTGAGACCCAGGAAAATCAGACAATTCAGTTCTAGTTTGAAGTCAGGACGTGAAAAGCCAACGTCCCAGTTCAAAGCTAATGGAGCAGGAAGGATTCTCCCTTATTCAGGGGAGCATCAGCCTTTTTTGCCCTCTTCAGGTCTTCAACTAAGTGGATGAGACCCACCCACATTAGGGAAGGCAATTTGGTGTACTTAGTTTACCAACTTCAATGTTAATTTCATCCAAAAACACCCTCACAACAGCACCCAGAATAATGTTTGACCAAATATCTGGGCACCCATTGGTCGAATCAAGGTGACACAGAAAACTAACCATCACATATCCAGAGGAGAAAAAAGATACATAATTACACACAGAGGACCAAAGAAAAGAATTACAGTAGGGCTTCCCTGGTGGCGCAGTGGTTGAGAGTCCGCCTGCCGATGCAGGGGACACAGGTTCGTGCCTCGGTCCGGGAAGATCCCACATGCCGCAGAGCGGCTGGGCCGGTAAGCCATGGCCACTGAGCCTGCGTGTCTGGAGCCTGTGCTCCGCAATGGGAGAGGCCACAGCAGTGAGAGGCCCGCGTACAGAAAAAAAAAAAAAAAAAAAAAAAAGAATTACAGTAGACTTCTTATCAGAAACCGTGCAAACAAAAGACAACAAACTAATATCTCAAGTGTTGAAGAACCTGTCAACCCAGAATTCTGTATGCAGCAAAAATATCCCTCAAAAATTAATCCATACATGGTATAAAATTGTATAGAAGTAAACACACACACATACACACACACACACACACACACACACACACACACACACACACAGACAAACAATGATGCTACCAGTTTTGTAAGATGCCTTCTAATTCCTAGAAATGGACCTATATCTTTTGGACCATAAATCTAACTGGCTTTGCTGATTGACGGGAAGCAGAAAAACTACCCCCTTTGGCTCCCATATTTTTCCCCTCTCACTACAAAGATGACAGTAACATAGTCATTAGCAGTGAAGGTCCAAACGCTTGATAGAAACAAGGAATAAAAAAGTCAACAATTGCCTAATTTGACCCTGAACGTTTTTGTTTTATTTTATGTAATCACCTAGGGCTCAGTTTGAAATTTGTTGACTCATCCAGTACCAGTTAAGGGGCATCACTTCCTGACAGTGCAGATTTGCTTCAAAGGCTTTGCTGAGGTAAAAGGTCAGAAGTAGGTTAGACATGTGCATTTTATATAGCTCACCACATAAGCACACTTTATCTAATCATTACTTGCATTATTTCCTTAGAGCTTGCACTGGCTAATTCTTAGACTCGTGTGTTATTTTCAGAAAATCAAGTCTCCTCTCTTCTTCGGATTTAGTCACACAAATTGCATCAGTTCTTAAAGAAAGCCATACCTCAAGACCTCACAAAGAGGTATCTATTACCAGGAGCTCTAAGCAAATGTTCTTTTAATTAGCTACATTTATCTTTAATCCCTGTTTTGACAGAAACTCTAACATAAACATACATTACCAATACATAAAACCCAGCTCAAAGTATGGTTAATTTTTATATTTGACAGAGCCAGTTGGAAAAAATAACTTTGACCTTTCTCCATCTTTGTGTGATGTCACTACAACCTAGTCTCCAAACCTAAATCAGAAACAGTGGCATCTGCAGCTAAAGTACAATAATGATTCTTAAACTGCTCCTTAAAAGTGGCAATAAAAACTCTAATAAGACCTCTGGGCCTTATGTTGAAGCAGCTGCAAAATCACGTTAAATAATTTCTGCAAGGACTACAGTAATTATAAAACTGATTAAAGTTTATCTACACTTCACTCCTAGAGGGTTTTCACCAAGGACTTAGAAACCAGATGGTCCAAAACTATGCATGATGGATATATTCCATGAAGCATGTCCGTTGTCATGGAAACAACAGAAATAACATTATCTTTACTGTCCATTCCTTCACAAAACCATGTATTTTAAAAGTTGCCGCCAATTTAAGCACAATTCAAAGGAACACTTAGGTACCAGGTCAAAAAGGGGTGCCTCTACCCACTTTTAATACTAAATCCTGATGACTGAATTCACTAAAATATTTTTAGTGAAGCAGTTTACTTTCTACAGGGGTGTTTAAAGACAGCCTTCATAATTTTTGGAATTTTAATACCCTGTAGAGAATCAGAAGGACTAAAGATCTTGAAGAAGTGAAGCTGGTGCTTAGAGAGGACTCCTCTTCTAGAAGAACAGTGTTTGGGGGAGAAGCATCCTTCCCTGCAGAAAAGCCAATCTTGCTTCTCCCTAGAGCTATCTCCTCCAGCTACACCCTGAGCTTATCCTTATCCGTCTACTAAGAAAGAGTCTTACCAAACTTTTCTCCTCTTCAATGTCTTCAGCCTCAGTCATAACACCAATAATAATAATCGAACATTTCTTGAGCACTTACTACATGCCTAACAAGCATAATGCCGTTTCATCCTCACAACTACTCTATATCACCCTTATCCCTATTTTATAGATGTGGGAACTGTGGCTTAGAGCAGTGCTTCTCTAACCATAATGTGTATATGAATCATTCAGCGATATTTTCAAAATACAAGTCTTCGGGCAAGGACCAAACTTCTGCATAAGCTCCAGGTGATGAAGATGGATGCTACTCCACAGACCACACTTAGAGTAGCAAAGGCTTTGATGGTTAAGAAACATACCCCAAAACGCTCAACTATTAAGAACAAGAGCCTGAGTTTCTAGCCCGTAATTTCCTGACTCTAGAACACCAGCTCTTAATCAGTATGCTCTCCTATCTCCCAATCCCATCATATACACCACAGCAGCCTCTACTGTAAAGTAAACAAGAGCAATAACAACAAAAAGACAAGTTCTTAACAGCCCTGACAACTTCTACCCCATCCTCTCCCCTCAGCCAAGTTTTACAAACCAATAGTTTATACCTGGTTCTGGTGTTTCCATGCTACCCACTTCATTGCCACTCTGAAATCTCATTTCCAAACTCATGACAGAAATTGCTGTCTCTTTCTCTCATTGATTGTTAAAAATAGCCCTGGTCTTACTTGTGTCCAAATTGCCTACATGCCTTTTCTGGAGTACTGAGAACTGAATATTGAGTAATGAATTGGATTCTTTAACAAGTAAATGTAAAATAGGTAAGAAACTGAAGATAAGCTACTATTTAAGTAAGGAAATGAACCTAAGCATAGTTTGGAAAATAGAAGAATCGAGAGAAAATTTACCTCAAGGGGACTTTTGTCATTAGGGGGATCTTGGTAGACCCAGGGACTTCAGGCAGAGAGGACATGACTCTGAACATTCAGGAGGTGGAAGATGGAATGTTCCAGACATGGCCTGGAGCTCTAAAAGAGAAACCAGACTGATCTGGAAAGGTCTGGGTTAGTAAACAAAGTTTTCAGGGAATTAGACCAAGAGGATCAACCACCAGTGCTACCTTCCCCCAACTAGACTAAGCAGCCTCTAATTCCACGGTGGACCTGAGATTTGCACATCTGTATTTAGAGGATGAACCTTGAGAATTTTCAACCAGTGGTAAAATATTCCAGACTACTTCAGGCATACAGACCATGTAAGGATCTGCCCATGGAAGTTAATTTTAGGGAGTTCCAGAAACATTTCCTAAACTACGTCATTGCCCCTCCAGATGTCTCTCCCATGTTCTCCCCTGCTCTAAAAGTTTTCCTACAATTAAGAAAGGCTTTGGAAGGCTCCTGGGCTTCCCTGGTGGCACAGTGGTTGAGAGTCCGCCTGCCGATGCACGGGTTCGTGCCCCGGTCCGGGAAGATCTCACATGCCACGGAGCAGCTGGCCCCATGAACCATGGCCGCTGGGCCTGCGCGTCCGGAGCCTGTGCTCCGCAGCGGGAGGGGCTTTGGAGTCAGGCAAATGAAATCAACTCCCAGCTCTACAACTCATAAACTGCATAACCTTGGGCAGGGTACTAATCTCTCTTAGCCCCAGTTTCACCAACTGTCAAATGGCAGTACTAATACCTTACATTGCTGGAATACTGTAAGATTTAAATGGGCTAATATATGTTTTTAAAATGTCTAAAACCACACCTGGAACCTATGGGGTTGAGTTCAAACTGTGTTAGTTTCTTTCAAGTCCCTTTTTGATGCACCTATGCCCATTTTCCTTTGCTTCTGTAATACTGAACCTCTGATCTCAAAATTTCAATTGTTCTGCTACGATTCCCATGCACCTACTTTCCTTTCTTGTTCCTCTCCTGGTTCACACATGCTTTGAGCTTGAGTGAGCCTGTTCTTCTTGGTGGCATGCAAAGCAACGTCTGCAAGCCCAATGCTTTAACTGATTCTAGCCCCAATTTCAAATTTCCTAAAGGAAATCTAAAACAAATCAAAAATGTACCCCTGAAACCTCTGTTTTCAAAGTTTCCATTCTAGCACCACCATTTTTTGAGAGGTCCCTAGTCTTCAAACCTTGCAACCATTTTGGTTCTCTGTTCAAATTCATTCCCTATGACAGTCAGTCATCAAACCCTGTGAATCCTTCCTTCACAGAATCCCTCCTATCTGACCCTTCTTCTCCATGTCCACTGCCACCATCAGGACCCAGACCCTCACTGCCCCAAGAGTATTTCCACAGCCACCACGCTTGCTTCCCTGCCTCCACTGCCTCCCCACGCGAAGAACTGAGCATCACTGCCAAGCTTCTCTGTATCTTTCCTTATTTCTTTCTTTATCCTCTGCTGAAGCTCCACAGCCTCAATTTTCCCATGGTTTGCACCAGCGTAGTTTAGCCTAGTACAGCTACTAATAAGCAACCACAAAAAGATTATCAATTTTTTTTTTTTTTTTTTTTTTGCGGTATGCAGGCCTCTCACTATTGTGGCCTCTCCTGTTGCGGAGCACAGGCTCCGGACGCGCAGGCTCAGCGGCCATGGCTCACCGGCCCAGCCACTCCACGGTACGTGGGATCCTCCCAGACCCTGAGTCAGCAGGCGGACTCTCAACCACTGCGCCACCAGGGAAGCCCAAGATTATCAATTTCTGAGTGTACACTATGTGCCATGTGCTTTGTCATCATTATTTCTAATCCAGCCTTGATGATGTTCTGGAAATGATCCAAGGAAAAATAGAAAATAGGGGCTTTGCTATCTAATACATTTGGAAAACATTATATAACAGTCTCATAGGTAGTAGCTTTTGCCTTTGGATGGGTGAGGTAAGCTACCACCATCAGAACCCATTTCTCATGTTCTTATGCATCTTGGTGACAGTAGAGGCCATTTCCCACTAGAGAGACTGAAAACTCCTCACACTAATTTTCCCAAACTTCCTATCTGGGGCTTGGACACATAGCCTAGACTGCGTCAATCAATTTAAGAATGCTGTATTAATTTTCCATTGTTACCATAATAAATTACTACAAACTTAGTGTCTTACAAAACTTTGAATGTATTTTCTTACTCTTCTGGAGATCAAGAGTCCAAAGTGGGTTTCACTGTGCTACAGTCAGGGTGTTAGCAGTGCTGGTTCCTATGGAGGCTCTAAGGGGAAAATCTGTTTCCTTGTCTTCAGTGGCTCCTAGAGGCTGCCTGCAATGCTTGGTGCATGGCCCCTACCTCATATCACTTCACACTCTTGCTTCTGTCATCCCATCTCTTACTTTTTTTTAAATCGAAGTAGAGTTGATTTACAATGTCGTGTTAGTTTCAGGTGTACAGCAAAGTGATTCAGTTATACATATACATATATATGTCTATTTTCTCTCAGATTCTTTTCCATTATAAGTTATTACAAGATATTGAATATAGTTCTCTGTGCTGTACTGTAGGTCCTGGTTGTTTATTTACACATCTCTTACTATTCACTGATCTTCATACTTTCCTCTTATGAGAACCTTTGTGATTATCTTGGGCCTACCCAGAAAATCCAGGATAATACCCCTATCTCCAAATTCTTAATCATATATGCAAAATCTCTTTTACCATGCAATATAATATATTCATTCACAGGTTACAGATATTAGGATGTGGATATCTTTGGGGCCATTATTAAGGTTACTACAGACCCCACGATTTTGAATTGGGAGATAACAAGACAAAGAACAAAAGCTGTGCAGAATCCATAGTGAGAGCAGAAAGTGACTCCAGAGGCATCATCTAGTTCCCAGAAGTGGTGGCAGCACCCAGTGTCAGCACCCACAGTGAAGCCAGTCAAGCAGGTGCACCAAGAACTCAGTGACGGGGGCAATGTGTGTTCCCCAGACTGGCTTAGTCTATCAAGGTGGCCCTGGTGCCCCTCAACTTGCATTGTCTCTGCCCTTTCTCCAAACCTGGATCTACGGTATTCCTGCCATTTCCATGAGCCACCCAACATCCTTCTAATACCTTCCCTTTCTATTTACATCAATCAGAATGAGTTTGTGTTGCCTGCAACTAAGAAGCACTTTTAAGGGTTCCCTTCCTGCATACTCAAAAGGCAAACTAGCTGAACACAGGATCTTGGACATACCAGAATAAAGATACTTATTTAATAGTACTTTTTTTTTTTTCTAGTGTTTCCCAATTTTATTTGACCACAACATCTCTCTTTTTTGTAATATTCTCTTCCTAAACAGTGTGCCATAGAACAGAATTGAAAAGATGTTACCCCCAGTTTTATAGATAAGGAAATAAAGGTTCAGAGGGTGTAAGTAACTTACCCAAGGTTACACAGCTAACATGTTCCAGATCCAGGATTTAAAACCTTATCTAACGCCAAAGCTCCTCCATCACATCTCCCCCATTAAAATGCCTGTGTAGCAATAATTTAAATTACATATGAAATGATATATATCTAAATAGTTGAATGCCATGGTTTTAAAGGTTCATTATGATTATTTAGTCTTTTCATGTGCTTTCAAGTCACAGGCTGTACCAATATGATAGCATTACCAGAGAACATGATGGGGGCAAAGAGCTTTCTGGGGTGATTGTCACTTACTTTATATAAAGAAAGACCATTTACAAGGGTACTATTTTAATCTTAAACCATGTGGGGGTGGTCCTATTCCCCATACCCGCTCCCATTCACATGGCAGTAAGGTCTCTCAATATGCATTCCCCTTAGGGAAGGTACTATAGAGAGAGAAATAAACACTATACTGTTGGCTTTTTAGCTCTGAAATCAATTTTCATAAATCCATGGCAGAAACAACAGTCTTAAAAGCAGTCGATTTCAGTTATAAGAGTCAGGTAATTGAAAGAGAAAAAATTTTTTTTGAAATTCAAGAGGTTGATTTCAGTACCAAGGGTCAAATCGTGGGGGACCCAGAATAGAAAATTTATACCATAAGGTGGGGACAAATGTGGAGTGACATAATGCTCTCCGCCCACCCAAAAGGAAAAGAGGGCTCCATCACCTTATAAGAGAGGAAGGACAGCAGCAGCACCACCACCCCAAGCTGGACCCCAGAAGCAGTATGATCACAGAAACTTCAGGGTAGTCTGAGGGGTCTCCACCAGAATAGACCATTTCCTGGCTGCTTCCCAGAGAATAAGCTAGAAGACTGCAAGCCACATAGGGAACCTCTCCCTCCCATATGGTCCCTAAGCACTAAATGAGCAATGACTGAAGAAGATTTCTAGGAAGGGAGACCCCCAAGAAGCAGCCTCACAGAATCCTGAACATTCCAAAGTGTTGTGGGGAAAACCTCCAACCCCACTCTCTTACTCACCCCCTTCTTCCCCTTACCCAATCATGCACACAAGTGTGGCTGGAGGGACTGACAGATAATAAATAGGCCAGAAGAGGTCTCCAGGTTGGTATGAGAACAACACAGAGTCAAGAGAGAACAGAGTGAGAGAAGCCTACTCCTGGGACCTTGGAGGAGCTGCGGACACCAGCAGTGAGTGATGCAGCCTTAGATAGCAATGCCCAAGGCCTGATGGGATGGTTACGTCTGGAACAGGGCAACAAGGACAGGAGGTAATCAAGGACACACGCCAACCTCTCCACACACCCATTGTGTATGCCATCTGTGATTTACACCCTCCTCCAACCCAGGAAGAAGAAAAAAATCTAGATAGAGGGGAGAATCTTGATTTGGGTGATTAATTACCACGCCCTCCACACTAAGGAATTAAGTGTTAGATTAGAAGTTAGTGAATTTTCTAGAATTGGCAAAATTAAATTCTCTACTACAAAGCCAGCATGGATTTTTAAATCTAGTATGAGTTTAGTTATAGACAGAAAAAAAACCCATTATGTTTTTCTGGTAGACCCTGAGCTTGTGACTATGTAAAATTCATACTCAGTTCCCAAGTTCCATACTCAGTTCCATTTCTTAAAGACGTGTGGGCTTCCTGTTGGTATGGTATGACTTGTTAGGGAATTCGTTTTTATTATTCAAAGTACTCTGATACACCCCAACTATAGCATTATAAGTCATAAACTTGAAAGGTTTACTTCTGTGGTGGAGGGAGAAACCATGGAGAAGGTGGGCATAGGCTCTGACAGTGGCTAGGAAGCATAAGAAGGCCCCATTGGTGACCACTTTGCTTGTGAAGGCAGGAGCGGGGAGCTGCTGGGCAACTTATAGGCCACTTGAAACAGCTTTGTGAGCCACTCATGGCTCATGAGGGAACAGGTGGGGAACCGCTGGTGTGGGGAGGAAGCAATAAAAATGCATGAGTGTAGAAGAGAGTTGGTACAGCAAAAAGACAAAATAAGCTATAGTTTCATTGAAAAAGAAATAAATGTAAGCACCAAGAAATAGATTCTGTGGATTCAGGGGAGGCTCTTCAAAGATGTGAAAGCAAAAAGAACCCAATTTTTTAAACTAAATAGAAAAGGGAAAGGGGTTTTTAGCAAAAAGGGCTGAAGATCATTCTAAATAAATTAACGCTATTGAAATTCTTAAGAGAAATTAAGATTTCCAGAAATAATATGTGTAGGAATATAAACAAACCAAAAGGTTCTTGTAAGAGGAAGTGTCTCATGTTAAATAATTTTCCCAAGAAAATAAAATCATTAGTTAATGCAGCAGAAGGAGGCCTAAGCCTCTATATCATAAACCAGATATACTAACTTGTTCATTAAAATTGTTGTTTTAGTACGGAGAAGAAAAAATTAAATGATCAACTGAAGTATAAATACTCTGTGGGTTCAAATATTGTGATGTCTATTTAATATAAAAAGGTAATTTTATAAATTAAAGTTAACTCATCAACCCTTTTACTATTCTATTTATTCTCTCCATTGTAGGGACAAGAGGCAGACAATAGTTAAACACATTGATCAAGGCCCAAGTGTGGCAGTTATAGACAGGTTTATCCCTCAGTTTCTCATTTTAGAAAAGAAATTGCAGTCATTGTGAGTTAGGAGATCAAGACGGTAGAGTAGGAAGCCGCTGGGCTAACTTTCCTTCACGAACGCATCAGAACTACAAAGACATGTAGAATAACTCTCGATGAAGTTGACCTGGGGACTAGCAGAACAGCTCTCTTATAATCAAGGCTGGAAATAAAGATTCACGCAGAATCTGGTAGGAAGGGAGGAGAAGCAGTCTGGTCTGGGGCCTGCACTCCTAGTTGGAGACACAGAAGAGGAGGGGGATTTCACAGGCTTGTGGATGCTCTCTGGGGAGGAAGTGGTTCAAGCTACATGTTAAGCATCCTAGCCCTGCAATCCAACACCAGAAAGACACATCCCCTTAGCTGATTTGAAGATCAGCGGGGCTTACTGGAGGGTTATAAGAAGGTGAGACTCTGTTCTTAAAAAGCACACACAGATTTGCTTACTCCCAGTATCACTACAGAGGCAGCAGATTGAAAACTGCCTGGGGCTCTGGCTGGCCTGCCAGTACAGCTCTGGCAGGCTCCCCAGCCCGCACCAGACCCCTGCACCAGCCCCAGCCCCAGCCCTTCTTGCTCTGGTGCTACTCCCCTCTAAGGCAGAGGCTGCTGTTGCCAACCAGACTGCACATACTTAGAGGGACTGGAGCCAGTGAGGACCTGGTCCCGCCTCTGACCAGGACAGAGGGAGCCACTGTGCACATACTCAGAAGGGAGTGAGGCTAACTGCAAGGAGGAGGCTGCCATCACCAGAGTGACTGTCCCTGTGCATACTTGGAAGGGAGTGGGGCCAGCTCGGTGGTGTGACACAAACCCCTCCGGCCACAACCCAGCCTCTAACCAAGGTGAACACTCCGGAGAAAGTGAAACCAGCACAGAAGTGCAGACCCAAGCCCTCTGGGCCCAGCCATTCCCAAACCAAGGGGGAGACTGCCATCACAACCAGGAGAAACCTAACTCTCTCAGGAATCCTGCTCTAGCCACTTAGGCCCCAACACCACCCCTGGTAGGGCAGTGACATTCATTGAGCATAGAAGAAACCCTAGCTTTCACCCAGTTCTGCCTCTAGCCCCTCCAACTCCAGCCCTATCTCCCATCAAAACAGTGGCTGCCAGCTCACCCCAGGGGAAGACACACACAATGCTCACTTCAGATCCCGCTCTCCCACCAAAGCTACCGTACACATGCAGACTGCATAAGGATGTTCCCACACAAGGACACACCTTCAAAGCAGGGATAGGTAACGGTTTCACCTAACTTTATTAGAGACAGAGAAAGTTAAACAAAATGAGAACACAGAATACTATGTTTCAAATGAAGGAACAAGAAAAATAACGTGAAAAAAACCTTAATGAAACAGATAGATACTATAATTTATCCTGCAAAGAGTTCAAAGCAATAGTAATAATGATTCTAACTGAACTGAGGAAAAGAATAGATGAACACAGTGAGAATTTTAACAAAGAACTAGAAAATATAAAAAGAACAAGTCAGAGCTGAAGAATAGAATATCTTAAATGAAAAATACACTAGAGGGAATTAAGAGCAGATGAGGTGATCCAGAAGAATGCATAAGCAATCTGAAAGATAGAATAATGCAAATCACCCAATCAGAGCAACAAAAAGAAAAATAAATTTTAAAAAATGGGAATAGTTTAAGGGACCTCTGGGCAACATCAAGCATCATAACATTCACATTATAGTGGTGAAGAAAGAGAAGAGATAGAAAGGGATGGGAAATGTATGTGATAAAATTGTGGCTGAAAACTTCCCAGACCTGAAGAAGCAAACAGATATCTAGGTACAGGAATCACAGAGTGTCCCAAATAAGATGTACTCGAAAATACCCAAACCAAGACATATCAAAATTAAAATGGCAAAAGTTAAAGATAGAGAATTCTAAAGTCAGCAAGAGAAAAACAAAGAGTCATATACAAAGGAAACCTCACAAGGATATAAGCTGATTTTTCAGCAGAAAATTTGCCAACCAGAAGGGAGTGGCATGATATATTTAAAGTGATGTAAGGAAAAAGAACTACCACCTAGGATACTCTACCCAGCAAGGTTCTCATTCAGAATCAAAGGAGAGATAAAGAACTTCTCAAACAAGCAAAAACTAAAAACGTTTATCAATAATAAACTGAACTTACAAGAAGTGTTAAAGGGTCTTCTTTAAGTGAAAAAGAAAAGGCTTTAACAAGAAATAAGAAATTATAGTAAGGGAAAATTCCCACTAATAAAAGCAAATATATAGTAAAGGCTGTGAATCAACCACTTAAATAAGATAGTATGAAGTTTGAAAAACAAAAACTGTAAAATCAACTATAACTACAATAAACAGCTAAAGGATAGACATGAAAATATAAAATATGACATAAAAAACACAAAACATGGTGAAGGAGGAGTAAAAAATATAGAGCTTTTAGAATTTGAACTTAAATGACCAAGACCATCAGTTTAAAATAAATAGATATAGTTATAGGTCAACATATATGACCTCCATGATAACCACAAATCAAAAACCTACAATAGATATACAAAAGCTAGAGAAAAAGGAACACACACATAACACTAAAGAAAATCCTGAAACCACGTGGTAAGAGATTAAAAGAAGAAGAAAAGAAAAAAGAATAACAACATAAACAACCAGAAAACAAATAGCAAAATGTCAATAAGTACATACCTATCAATAATCACTCTAAATGTCAACGGACTAAATGCTCCAATCCAAAGACATAAGTAGCTAATTAGATTAAACAATAAGACTCATCTATATACTGCCTACAAGAGACTCACTTCAGAGCTAATGACACACACAGACTGAAAGTAAGGAGACGGAAAAAGATATTTCATAAAAATGGAGAGGAAAAGAAAGCTGGGGCGATAGACATTATTTTGTAGTAACATTCAGTGGAGTATAATCTGTAAAAATACTAAATAACTATGCTGTACACCTGAAACTAATATAATATTATAAATCAAATATGCTTCAATACATTTTTTAAATAAAAAAGAATGCTGAGGTAGCAATACTCATATCAGACAAAGTAGACTTTAAAACAAAGTCTATAATAAGAGACAAAGAAGGGCGTAATATAATGATAAACGGATCAATACAAGAAGAGGATATAACATTTGTAAACATAAATGCACCTAATATAAGAGCATCTAAATATATAAAGCAAATATTAACAAAATATTAATATATTATATATTAATTATATATATTATATATTAATTATATATAATATAATAATATACTAATTATATATATAATATATTAATTATATATAATATGTTAATTATATATAACATATAATATATTAATTATTTAATTATATATATATTATATATTAATATATGCTGACAAAAAGGGAGAAACTGACAATAATGAAGTAATAGTAGGGAACTTTAACACCCTACTTATATCAATGGACAGATCATCCAGACAGAAGATCAATAAGGAAACATTGGCCTTAAATGACACATTAGGCCCGTTGGCCTTAATAGATATCTACAGGACATTCCATCTGAAAACAGCAGAATACACATTCTTTTGAAGTGCACATGGAATATCTCTGGGATAGATCACATGCTAGGCCACAAAACAAGTCTCAACAAATTTAAGAGAATAGAAATTATGTTAAGTAACTTTTCTGACTACAATGGTATGAAACTAGAATTACAGGAAATAAAATGAGAAAACACAAATATGAGGAGACTAAGCAACATGCTACTAAAAAACCAATGAGTCAACAAAGAAACCAAAGAAGAAAGTACAAAATACCTTGAGACCAACAAAAATAAAAGCACAACTTTCCAAATTTTATGGGACACAGCAAAACAGTTCTAGGGAAGTTTATAGTAATACAGGCCTACCTCAAGAAACAAGAAAAATCTCAAAGAAACAACCTAACCTACTATTCTTAAAATTAGCAAAAGTAAAACAAAGCACAAAGCCTTCAGAAGGAAGGAAATAATAAAGATCAAAGTGGAAATAAATAAAATGCAGGCCAAAAAGAAAAGAAAAGATCAATGAAACAAAGAGCTGTTCTCTTGAAAATATTAAAAAATTGATAAGCCTTCAGCCAGGTTAATTAAGAATAAAAGAGAGAGGACTCAAATAATCAAAATGAGAAATGAAAGAAAGAAATGACAACCAAAATCACAGAAAAAAATGCAATCATAAAGGACTACTATGAACAGTTATAGAGAAACAAATTGGAAAACCTAGAAGAAATGGATAAATTCCTTGAAACATACAATCTTCCAAGACTGAATAAGGAAGAAAAATGATAATCTAAACAGAATTCATCACAGCTCTATTTACAATACCCAGGACATGGAAGCAATCTAAGTGTCCATCGACAGAAGAATGGATAAAGAAGATGTGGCACATATATACAATGGAATATTACTCAGCCATAAAAAGAAAGGAAATTGAGTTATTTGTAGGGAGGTGGATGGACCTAGAGACTATCATACAGAGTGAAGTAAGTCAGAAAGAAAAACAAATACTGTATGCTAACACATATATATGGAATCTAAGAAAAAAAAAGTTCTGAAGAACCTAGGGGCAGGACAGGAATAAAGACGTAGAGGTAGAGAATGGGCTTGGGGACATCGGGAGGGGGAAGGGTAAGCTGGGACAATGTGAGAGAGTGGCATGGACATATATACACTACCAAATGTAAATTAGATAGCTAATGGGAAGCAGAAGCATAGCACAGGGAGATCAGCTTGGTGCTTTGTGTCCAACTAGAGGAGTGGGATAGGGAGGGTGGGAGGGAGACACAAGAGGGAGGAGATATGGGGATATATGTATACGTATAGCTGATTCACTTTATTATATGGCAGAAACTAACACACCATTGTAAAGCAATTATACTCCAATAAAGATATCAAAAAGAAAAAAAGAGTATATATGACAAAAGAGAAAAACAGAAATAAAAAGAATCAGGTTGACAGAGAAGATTGACAATATCCCAGAATGTAGAGGGTGGGACAAGTTTTAGGGGAAGCATATATTAGTATCTTATTTTTAGCCTGGAAGAGTCCCCAGACTTCCAAAGCCAGAAGTGTAATTTTTGCTAAAAGAAAATTTCCAGAAATAAGAAGTAAAAACAGTAACACTTGGTTTTCAGATTAAAAAACAAACAACAAAAAAGGATCAGGTCTAGAAGAATATAAATTAGCTTGGAAGGTCAAGCAAGAATGCTGGCTACAGGTCATGCTGGAAGTTGGGCTTGGAGTTAACAGGAGGTCAAAGGAAACAGAACCTGGAGCATAAGCCATTGCATCCCACACAACAATTTAAGTACTGCACATCTACATACACTGGCCCCAGGTTGTGAACAAGGACAAAGTAAGGGCTTCAAGCCTTATTTCTTCTTCTGACGCAGTTCACCATTGTTCTTCAGGGTTTTCTGAGTTTATGTATAATTTTCACATATTTTAGGAGTGATAAGGGATAAACCAGTATGAGCCAACTCTCAGTTAATTAGAAATTTTGACTAAAGGAGAGTCCCTATTTCTCCAGCATGCAAGAAACCTAACTTTGATTGTAAAATGTTAAGTTTGTTATACACCTAACACTCTCACAGAACATGCTGTGGTCTAATTGTTTACTAGGCAAGGCAATGCATATTTCTCACTAATAAACAGAAACACTTTGACAAGTTAAAAAACACACAAAAAAAAAGAAAAACAATTGAATCAGTAAGAAAAATCTCTGAACAAAAGTCCAAGACCAGAAAGTTTCACAGGGGAATTCCACCAAACATTTAAAGAAGAGTTAATACCTATCCTTCTGAAACAATTCCAAACAATTGAAGAGAAGGGAACACTTCGAAATTCATTCAACAATGCCACCATTACTCTGATACCAAAACCAGACAAAGACACTACAAAAAAAAGAGAAAGTTACAGGCCAATATACCTGATTAATATATGTGCAAAAATCCTCAACAAAATATTAGCAAACCAAGTTTGACAATATATGAAAAGAATCATACACCATGATCAAGTGGGATTTACCCCAGAGATGCAAGGATGTTTCAGTATCTGCAAATCAGTCAATTTGATACCCCACATTAACAAAATGAAGGATAAAAATCATATGATCATCTCAATAGATGAAGAAAAAGCATTTGACAAAATTCAACACCATTTATGATAAAAACTCTCAACAAAGTTGATATAGAGGGTACATATCTCAACACGATGAAGGCCATTTATGACAAACCCACAGTTAGTATTATACTTAATGGTGAAAAACTGAAAGCTTTTCCTCTAAAGTCAGGAATGAGACAAGGATGCCCCCCTCACTATTCCTATTTAAATAGTATTGGAAATTCTAGCCATAGCAATCAGACAAGAAAAAGAAATAAAAGGTATCCAAATTGTAATGAAAGAAGTAAAGCTGTCACTATTTTCAGATAACATGACATATGTGGATATAGAAAACCCTAAAGTCTCTACCAAAAAAACTACTATAACTAATAAATGAACTCAGTAAAGTTGCAGAACACAAGATTAATATTCAGAAACCTGTTGCATTTCTATACACTAATAACAAACTAACAGAAAGAGAAAGCAAGAAAACTGTCAATTTACAATTGCATCCAAAAGAATAAAATATCTAGGAATAAACTTAACCAAGGAGGTGAAAGATCTATACAGTAAGTCACCTACATATGAACGAGTTCCATTCCGAGAGCGTTTTCATAAGTCCAATTAGTTCATAAGTCCAACAAAGTTAGCCTAGGTAGCCAACTAACACAATCAGCTATATAGTACTGTACTGTAATAGGTTTATAATACTTTTCACACAAATAATACATAAACAAACACAAGAAATAAAGAAAAATTTTTTAATCTTACAGTACAGTACCTTGAAAAGTACTGTAGTATAGTACAATAGTTGACATACAGGGGCTGGCATCGAGTGAACAGGAAAGAAGAGTTACTGACTGGAGGAGGGAGAGGAGGTGGGAGATGGTAGAGCTGAAAGATCATCAGCAATAGATGGAGGGCAAGCTGTAATTACACTCATTCCTGACACAGGTTCTGGTTCCTTGTTGGATTCAACTCTATCTACCCTCTTGAAAAACCAATACAGTGATGTCTGCTTTTTTTTTTTTCTCATCATAGATGACACAGTAGCACTGGATTGCATTCTGAATAGCTGCTGCAGCCTTTGTGTACCATTCTACTTTCAGGTCCTGTGCCTCAAAACTAACAGTGTCTCCTCAAATAAAGAAAATCCCCTTGCCATTTCCTGCATCATGAATCTCTTCAGTTCTTCAGTTACTTCTTCCTCTTGTCCCTCTTCATCCTTTCTCTGGGCCTCCAATTCCATAAGGTCTTTCTTAGTAAGCTCCCTGTGTTGCACACAAAGGAGTTCAATGAAGTCATCCTCTTGCAGATCTAGCTTGAAATAAAGATACTGTACTACTGTACTCTATGCACTACTGTACAGTAAAGTACATTAAAGCACAACCACTTGTAGAGGATGAATGCACGTGACAATGTATGCCAGACATGTGAACTAACTTACGTGATTGGACATGCAAAAGCACATTCACATCTTTGAAAGTTCACAACTTGAAGGTTCATATGTAGGGGACTTACTGTACTCTGAAAACTTATAGTTTTATAAGTTTTATAGACACTGATGAAGGAAATCGAAGATGATACAAAGAAACGTAAAGATTTCCCATGTTCATTGATTGGAAGAATTAATATTGTTAAAATGTCCATACTACCCAAGGCAATCTACAGATTTAATGAAACCTCCATCAAAATTCCCAGGACATTTTTCCAGAACTAGAACAAATAACTGTAAAATTTGTATGGAATGACAAAAGACCATGAATAGCCAAAGCAATCTTAAGAAAAAAGAACAGAGCTGGAGGTGTCATGCTCCCTGACTTCAGAATATACTACAAAGCTACAGTAATCAAAACAGTATGTGGTACTGGCACAAAAACAGACATAGATCAATGGAACAGAACAGGGAGCCCAGAAATAAACCCATGCACACATGGTCAATTAATCTACAACAAAGAAGGCAAAAATATACAATCGAAAAAAGAGTCTCTTTAATAAGTGGTGTTGGCAAAACTAGACAGCTGTATATAAAAGAATGAACTTAACAAATGAGGCCTAATTAAACTTAACAGCCTTTGTATAGCAAAGGAAACTATCAACCAAATGAAAAGACAACCTTCTGAATGGGAGAAGATATTTGCAAATGACATGTCTGATTAGGGGTTAATATCCAAAATATATAAAGAGCTCATACAACTCAATATCAAAAAAACAAACAACCCACTTAAAAAATGGGCAGAAAACCTGAATAGATATTTTTCCAAAGAAGACACACAGACAGCCAATAGGCACATGAAAAGGTGCTCAACATCACTAATCATCAGGTAAAAGTAAGTAAAAACCACAAGATATCACCTCACACTTGTCAGAATGGTTACCATAAAAAGACAACAAATAAATTTTGGAGAGGATATCGAGAAAAGGCAACCCTAGTTTACTGTTGGTGGAAATGTAAATTGATGCAGCCACTATGGAAAACAGTATAAAAGTTCCTCAAAAAATTAAAAATAGAACTACCATATGATCCAGCAATTCCACTCCTTGGTATAAATGTTATGAATACTAAAACACTAACTTGAAAGGATATATGCACCCCACTGTTCATAGCAGCATTATTTATAATAGCCAAGATATGAAAGCAATCTAAGTGTCAAAAATGAATGGAT
>NW_020837983.1:6085684-6102184 GCF_003676395.1 Aethalodelphis obliquidens | reverse complement strand
ATATATAAAATGATCTACAACTACATGCAAAAATGTTGATAAGTCTCACAAATGTAACATTGAATGAAAGAAGCAAGCCACAAAAAATATACGTAGTATTGTCCTGTGTAAATAAATTTCAAAGATAAGCAAAACTAAGTTATATTGTTTAGGTATGCATAAATATATAGTTTTTAAAAAGCAAAGAAAACATAAAAAAACTCAAGATAATGGTTACTTCAAGAAGTGGTTGGTGGTTTCACAGATGTTTGTTCTATAATGAGTTGTTAAACTGTATCTGTATACTTCATGCATTTTTCAGCATATAAATTATATTTTTATATGTAATATAAATTTCATTATATATTGTAATTATATATATAATTTATTACATATACAACAGAAATGTGAAAAAGAGAAAAATGATAGATTTAAATAATATATCTAGCAACCAAGTTAAGATTAAGAAAACTCTGGGGAAGTTAGAGTAAATATCACTACAAAATGAAGAGAAGAAATTCAATACCAGAGATAAAGAAGAGCTATTACTGAAAATGAAAATATTATAATGTCTTAAATATCATTCAGTAGCAGAGAGATGATTGTTTTAAATCAACAATAAATTAACAGCTAACTTGTGGGTTTAGTCATAAGTGACAATAATTTCTCTTTGGTCCAACTTCAAAATTCCAACTCTTACAAATATCTTTTAGAACAAAATACACACTACATAAATCAAAGGACAAACAATTCCTGTGAGGAGGAGATATTTAAGCTGTGACCTGAAGATAACCAGAAATTAGCCTACTGAAGAGTGTTCTGGGCTGAGGGAATAGCAAATTGGAAGGTTCAGAGGTGCAAAAGGCCCTAACTCATTCCAAGAACTAAAAGAAGATCATCTTGGCAGAAATGTAACGGCAGTTACTGAAGGAACACTGTCTGAAGAGCAAGTGTGGGAGAAAAGAGATTTCAGAAACTTGGGTTTTGCTAAAGTGTTACTGGGTGAATCTCTACTCTGTTCCATCAACTCTGATAAATGCCCCACACCTCCCCCGCACACACACAGTTCTGAGACGCACAGGAGATTTGCATTTGTAGGGAAAAGGTATTTTAATTTCATAGAGATTTCCCATCTCTAATATCTGTGTTTCTGTAAATCTCATAAATAATAAACTAGTACTAAAAAGAAGGAAGGGATTGGAACTAGCCAGGGGAAATAACAAATCCTTTCCCTTAACTCTGTGTTTACTGCTGAACACCTAGATAAACTATTTGTGTGCTTGGGTGTTCCCAGAGATACAAATCCTAGGACTACTGAGAGGGTAAGTGGTTTCCATCTGAACTTAAGCTTTCCCTTCCCCACTGAAATGTTTGTAGACTTTCACATAAAATTTTTAGGATTCAAGGCAGTGCTTTTCCAAATAGGAGCAGACAGGTTTTCAAGGTGTGATCTACTTACTCTCTTTATTGCAAGAAAATGTCTGACTCTATACTTACCTGAGTTAATAAATTTTATTCTTGTTGACAGGAAGAATAATAGCTTTGAAATAAATAAGCATACTGTGCTTAAATGTTTCCCTGCTTCATTTTCATATACAATACACACATTATTTCAGATAGACATTTAGAAGGACAGATATATACCTCGTGCTTTAAAATAAATTATACATTTTCTGGTGCCAGAGCACACAGATGGTCCATTTACCTCTTCAGGAGACTTGCCACTGTTTTTGAAGCATTAAAATTTCTTTTCTCGCTTTTTTTAAACTACCTATTCTCTTTCATGATATTCACTAACACTGTGAAATTCTCCAGACGGTTGGGAAGCCATTAAAAAGTGGAGTAAATTTCTGTTCTTGTGGACTGTGGATCTAATATTTGTTTTTAAACCAAACAGGTGTGTTGAAAAAGGAGGCACAGGGATTTACACATGTATAGTAACATGGCCTTCAGTTCAAAGGCAGGCACACCAACATCAAATCACTTCAAATAGTCATTTTCACATATGAGGAACTCAAGACCTGTTGGTTAGTTGATCGATTAACGTACCAAGTTCAGCTTGCTTCCTTTGTCTGGAAGAGTTCTATGGAAATTAGGAAGGGATAAAGAATACCAAAGACTCTTAATATAGGACACAATCATCCCATAAACAGTATTGAAAGCATATTTTTTCAAACTCTTTGCGAAGAAGTGGTTTAAGCTGCCCTTTAGAATCCCAGATATTCTTTCAAATTGATTATATAAAATATTTAATAATGCTTCATTAGGAATTATATAAAATATAAAGTCTGAGTATAGCTATATTCATGAGCAGACAGAGATGAGTCAGTCACTCTACTAAACAACACAATTCCAAAAGATTACAGAAAAAAAGGAAAGATATTTATACTTTAAAGAAACAATACTTAATAAGTATCTATTTAGCAACAATTGTTTTCCAGTCATAGTCTGGGTACTGGGGATACCACACTAAATAAGGCATTCATAATACATGCTTTCTTAGAGTAAGAAGCTGATAATAAAGAAGTATGAAGAGAGTTCCAAACAAGGATTAGAGGGGATGGAATTGTACCGGAGACAGGGTAGTGAGGTCAGAGCAACTTTTCTTGTTTTCAATAACACTTTGTTTCATATATTAACAACAAGAATTATAGTTGTAAATTGTAAATTCATTATTAAACGAATTAAGATTGTATAAGTCATCAGGGCTAAAGAAACTGGGGTAAAGTGATTAATTAAGCATTTCATCAAAATGGAAACTAGGATTTTCCTCACTGATTCTCTGCTATAATCCTTCAATCTCTTATGCTCACAGTTGCTGAAACAGAAAACAAAGGAAAGGACAGTGAAAAGATGAAAGGATTGATGTTAATTGCTTGAATTGGTTGGTTGGTTCATTTTCTCAAGGTAGAGTGAATTATACTGATGGTATGGAAAACCTTTCAAGTATCTAGGTATCCACTAAAAGTAATTCTTTCATCCTAGCTCAGGATGTGATTGGGTTCCACATTAGATGGTATTTAATGATTCTCCAAGTCTCATCATGCAAATTTTTGCCAACCATGCTTAGAGATAATTAATCCGTAGATGTTATTTTTTAAATATTTATTTATTTATTAGCTGCATCGGCTCTTAGTTGCAGCATGCGGGATCTTTCCATGTGGCACGCAGGCTTCTCTCTCTAGTTGTGGCATGGGTACTCAGTAGTTGCAGCGTGCGGGCTTAGTTGCCCCGCAGCATGTGGGATCCTAGTTCCCCAACCAGAGATCGAACCTGCATACCCTGCATTGGGAGGTGGATTCTTAACCACTGGACTACCAGTAAAGTCCCCTTAGATGTTATTTGTACGAAGCCTTTAGTCCACACATGTTTCCCTCTTGTCCCTCTGTTGCCCCTCTATGTATATTGTCCCTTTACTAAAATTTTGCTTTACCTAAGCATATCAGCTTGTGAATATATTTATTCATGCAGAAATTCTGTATTTCATGGATTGTCCAGGAACCAAGAAGGCAATCTAAGAGTGAAAACAAAAATCCACCATGAAAGCCAACCAAAATAACATTATTTGTTATTTATTATTTGTTATAATATAACATTATTTGTTATAATATTATAACAAATGTCTTAACAGTCCAGTAGCAAAAAAACTGTATTTTTTTTAATAGTCAACAAATTCTACTCTTTGTGTCATCTGGTAATTCAGCAGTTATTCAAAGGCCAAAATAGTTGGAAGCTCTGAGAGTTCATCTAATTCAGTTTAAAAAGCCTGCCCTTTAATTCTCTGCTGGGGCATCCCCCTTTCTATTCCTTTGGCCAGTACAGCCAGTCCAGGCAAGTGTGGTGTTGTTCACCACCAATCCTGAGTACACAAATGGGATTAACAGCTAAGAAACACTCACAATTAAGGAATATTTTCATTATTGCAAATTGAGGGGCTTGGTACACTCACAGATTTAAGACAAGTTGTCCTTCCTCAGCACAGCCCACAAAGTTTCTCAAAACTATCTTCTGATCTACAACAAAGCCCATCACTTGATCATGACATATAGAAGTCTGAAAAGGTGAAGCCTAGCTGTGTTGTGCAATACAATAGCTATTAACCATATGTGGCTACTAAAATTAAAATCAATTAGAAATAAACAAAATTTAGGTCCATTGACAGATGAATGAAGAAAGATGTGGTACATATATACAATGGAATTCTACTCAGCTATAAAAATGAGTGATGCCATTTGCAGCAACATGGATGGACTTAGTATCGTACTAAGTGAAGTAAGTCAGAAAGAGAAAGACAAATACCATATGATATCAGTTATATGTGGAATCTAAAATATGACACAAATGAACTTATCTATGAAACAGAAATAGACTCACAGACATAGAGAACAGACTTGTGGTTGCCAAGGGGGAGGGTGTTGGGGGGGATGGATTGGGAGTTTGAGACTAGCAGTTGCAAACTATTATATACAGGATGGATAAACAACAAAGTCCTGCTGTATAGCATAGGGAACTGTATTCAATATCCTGTGATAAACCATATGGAAAAGAATATGAAAAAGAATATATATATAAATATATATCTGAATCACTTTGCTATATAGCAGAAATTAACACAACATTGTAAATCAACTATACTTCAATAAAATAAATTCTAAAAAAAATAAAATAAAATTTAGAATTCAGTTAGTCACATTAGCCACATTTCAAGTGTTCAGTAGCCACATGTGGCTAGTGGCCACAGTCTTGGGCAGCGCAGAAGCTCATTTTTCATCATCTCAGATTGTTCCACTGGTCAGTGCTATACAACCTTCCTAGGAAGTTCTGCTCCTTACTTGGAGGAGAGAAAACGAGACTGCAACAAATCCCGTTGGATTAAAAAACAATTATATTTGCTTCTCCATAATTCCTGGAAGCTTTCAGTACTCATCCCCAAATCAGAAACATGTTAACTTTCTCCCTTCTTCTCTTTTTCTTTCATTTCGAGTTTGGCTACCTGTACGGCTCAATCCCACTTCCTTAAGTTTTGCATCTCACTTTACCATTTCCCCTGGGTCACTTTCTACCAGATCAGTCCAGATCTTGTTATAATTTCTCATCATAACAATATGCTTTTTCATTTGGAAAGGTTCTTTTCATGAAATCCAATATGCTGCTATCCAGCAAAAAAGGAAAGAAGTGGGCACTTAAAATAATAGAATTCATTAAACCATTCCAGAGCAAACATTTTGCAGTCTTTTCCTCTCTGCTAACCACATCTACCCCAAATAATAAGTACTTAATTGTACTGTCTCAGCCTAATAAGAGATAAATTCATGATTACACGAGAGTCAAACTTTTCCCTTATGTTTCTTGACCTTGACATGAAGAAAATGTTAGAACTTAAATTTCAGATTGTGTTCTTATGGGTAAGGATTTCTCTTATCCAAATATACCTTTGAAGCCAGTAGAAAGGACTTGCTGATAAATGTTTCAACACCACACTTTATTAAAACAAGTTATTTCTGTTGTTTACTATGTGGTTAGATCATGATGAAAAGCAGATCTTCACCAGTGCATTTTTGTGCAAATTCCTTACCTTGGTGTTTACAAAAGAAAGTGAAGACCTTTCAGGGCTATTTGTCACCATGCCCTAGTAGCCAACAAAGCACACTGCCAACTGCTAAAGGTTTCACTTCCTAATTACCTTTCCTAGAAACATAAGAACTGTACAGAAACAAAAAGCTCTCCCATTTAACCTTCCTTCATTCCACTCGGCTGGAGTCCCAGTGGGGTGATGAGCACAGTATTGAACAATAAAATCCTCAAGTGTGGTTGGAACCACCCTGTGCACAGAGAAAGTCATCTGAGAAGGCTTTCTGCAAGACAAATTCGTTATCTACTTCACTTAGAACCTTTTTAAAGGATTACAACATCAAAGTAGTCCTGCTCCAAACCCATGCAAAAATGTTGAAGGTATTCTCAAACATACTTATTTCCTTTATTCCCAAAGTGAGATTCATTTTCACTTAATCACTAACAATATTTTCCAGTCCTTAGCTGAGGGATTCCAGATCACACATGCACACAATATCGCAACATATTAGTAATGGTGAACTTAGAATCATTATTAGAAGAAGTAGACTTTTCTTTTAAATCCTTTTTTGATTTAGGTGTTTGTAACAAAATCCACCCCACTAAAGAATTAAATAACTACTCAAGTACCCTACAGTTATTACACTACTGTCCATTTTAATTGAGGGAAATCTTTTTGGCAAAATTTTTGGATATGTTTGTAAAAAGTACAATACCGCAGTCATTTTACATAATTTCTCATAGATGCAAAGATTATTGTGTCCATTTTACAAGAAAAGGAAATAAGGAACAGGAAAGTTAAGTCATGAACCTCAAGTTGCACAATCTGTCAGCCGTGAAACCTAGAGCTCTCCTGCCTGAGGCACATGTGTTTTAAAGGAAATCTCTTATCCCACTCACCTTAGGAGACTCCACCCATCTTAGAGAAGAAACAAAGATAGTTTCTCAGGCAGCAAGTTCTCGTTCATTTCAGAATATCCTAAAATCTTTGCAATACTTTTATAATAACTAGAAGTGGTGAGAGAAGAGTAACTGTAATACCCCTGGCATTCCTGAAGGCATGATTCTGACTTTACTTTCTGGTAAGACCACTTATTTCCACAAGTCTCACAGTTCCAGAAAACATAACCTCAGTCATGAAGAGCTCTGCCTTTTTTATAGACCATATTAAGATATCATTATTGAGTAGATATGCCAAGATAACATTTCCAATTCTATGATATCCCCAACTTAATTGGGCTGCCCAAATCACCAGTTATTGCATAATCATCTGCTTTTCACTACTAAAAATCACTCTGCATAGAATATAAAAAATTCAGTTAGCATCAGTAGTTCTTTCCCATAACCTATAATGCCTATGATAGAAAAGCCAAGTGGCCAAGGACACTGAATTTGGCAGAAGAAGGCAGCTGGAAGACTAAAGGCAATGTGGTGTAGATCCAAGATGGGAGTTATTTTCACTGGGTCTTAGTACCACTTAGTCACAGGGAAAAGCCCAACTGAAAACCAGCAGAGCCTCTATCCCTCATATGACTCAAGGGTAAGGAAAGAATGCCCATCTTGGTGAAGCTCCTGGGGAACAGTAGCTAAATTTGCACACGGATCCTCTTCTGACCTAGGTTTTCTTTGGCAGTTTTCTATTGACTTCGGAATTTGGGGGCAAAAGTAAAGTTAGTTCACTCAGAAAACCCAGGGAGGAGATTCAGATCTTTAAGTCAAATGTATTGTACATGGTCCTCTTCCTTAAAAGATATTTAGAAAGGCTGGTTGGGTCTAAGTGTTGCTGTTCAAAACATAGCAACCATTTGTACAGTGGAAGAGGCAGTGACACCAATAACTCGTAATCTTCATAGAAGCAATCTGGTCATTTGCCAGGTCAGCTTAAATTGGCTGTGACCAGGGAGAAAAAAAGACTTTCAAGGACTGTGAAGAACAAACCGGACTTGCCGCAAATGAGAATCTGATCAATTATTTATCTAAACATTCTCATGCAGAAGAGTGGCACTGCTTTCTTACTTGAAGCCTTGCCTAGCTAAATATATAAGAAAACATTAAATCCCACCAGAGCCACATTTTATTCTAGCCTATACACATTGCCAAGATGTAAAGAGATAACTATGTGTAAAATTGTTGTGCAGAGCCTTTAACTAAGAAGCAAAGGGAAAGGAAGATGAAAGATTTTAGAATTGTGTGGCTGATTAAACAACAGCCAAAATAAAGTTTGCTTTCCAAAGTCAACTAAGAGCAAACTCTACCTTCCTGCATGAAAGGGCACTTTGGCCCATACGTTTCACACTTGGATGTTATTTTCAGCAGATCTTAAGCAGGTGAGGGAAGTAATTAAGAGGGAGTGACTTCACTTATCTAAATCTTGAACACAGCAGGGGAAGGGAGGCAACAAAAAGGAGATGTCTCTTTTTGGTTACGGGAGCTGTGATATAGAACCAGGTGTAACAGACACCAGGGACAGACTAGGTTGATAAAGCAGGTGCCAGGATGAGGTGAGGTGAGGTGAGGCATGAGTCCCACAATAGACATGCACATGAGGGGACCTTGAGAGTCTTCAGAGGAATAAGTACAAAGATAAGGTTAATTTGAAGCCAGTGGGTGATCTGATATAGAACATGGGAGGAATCAGGTACCAGATAATTTTATCTGAATGTTTTGTTTCAGTGTCAGTGGGCTCCTATGAACCCAATACAGGATCCACAGCTCTTGTTGTGAGGAGAAAACTAATAATTGACAATTTGTATACCTAATTAAGAAACAAAGCTTTCAGCTACAAAGTGGGAGACAGAAGAGAAGTAGACTCAAAATAGTAGTTTCTGAGGTCAAGCAAAAATTTCATGTGCTAATACACATTGTTCATAACACCTTTTTTTTTTCAGAACAACATAGACATACATGAGCTCACATAAATTAACATCGGTTTCTCCACATACTTAGAAACAAGAAGTTATATGACAGCGTTAGGAGAAAGGCAAGAATGTCAGGAGATGTGCTTTTAAAACTTCTCGAGGTATAAATATCTGCCCTTCAGTATAATTTAGAAATTTTTTAAAGTATTTTACATTTTTATTTGCCAATTACACTTCAGTAAACTGGGAGGCTGGGAAAGGTACAGATTAAAGGGAGGAGTTGGGGCCAATTCAGGAAAGCTCTCTGAACTTTCCAGATGTGCCTTTGCCTTGTTGGATTGATAAAGTCTGACTGAGGCAGATCCTTTTTTTTTTTTTTAAGTTAATTTTTCATTTTAAATTGGGGTATAGTAAAAGCACTCCACGTGATGAAACGTCAGTGGTGATTCTGAGATGTGGAAGAGAAACAATAGCAGGTTCTATGCAGATGAACAGTGGCACAGAGTAGTGTTGAGAGAGGAAAATGAGGGAAGAAAAAAAGCAAATAGAACATAATAATGGCATCTCTAAGGTCAGAAATAGGAGGAAATGTAAATGTATTATTAGTCACTGCTACTTCAGGGGTTCTGCTAAAGGTCACTGTGTAACAACTGTGTTTGAAAAAATCACAAATTATAATATCCCTCATTGAAAAGTTTACTCATTTTAGTATCCCCCTCCTGTAACATTGATCACACTTTATTTAATTTACACGCCTAATGTCCTTCTTCTTTGCTAGGAGCTATGCTCTATGAGGCCATGGTCCTTGTTGGTTTTGTTCACCACTGTATTTCCAGCCACTGGAACTTTGCCTGACACTGTAAGTGCTAAATAAATATTTTTGGAGGGAGGGAGGATGAAGGAAGGAAAGTAGGAAGGAAGGGGGCAAGAAGGGAAGACATGAAGGAATGTCATGTAATTTTAAGTAGTAATCAAGGTGCTTAAGGTCTAAATAGTATAATTTGATTTAAATAGAGTATGTGGGTTTTTTTCTTTCACTCCACAAAGCATGCAGGATCTTAGTTCCCTGACCAGGGATCAAACTCATACCCCCTGCAGTGGAAGTGCAGGGTCCTAACAACTGGACGGCCAGGGAATTCCCCAATAGAGTTATTTTTAAATAATGTAAAATGCATTGTAAAACTTTTGAAAAATAGAAGTTTGTAGGGGATATCAATTTATGATGAATAAGATTTGAATTCTAAGCACTGAGATGAATGAATCACCTGAGTGAATAAACTGCAATGATGTAAAATTTAATGATGACAAATATCAACTATTTTGGTATTCACCCATAATGTAATAGTACTTTCTTATACTTTTGAAGAGTTCTTATAAAAGAGTAAATTCCAAGTAAGAATACAGGCCTTGGGACTTCCCTGGTGGTCCAGTGGTAAAGAATCCACCTTCCAATGCAGGGGACACGGGTTCAATCCCTGGTGGGGAACTAAGATCCCACATGCCTCAGGGCAACTAAGCCCACATGCCACAACTATTGAGCTCGCATGCCTCAACTACAGAGCCCACGTGCCACAAATTACAGAGCCCGTGCGCAAAAACTAGAGAGAGAAAAACCCACACACCTCAGCTAGAGAGAAGCCCGGGGACCACAACTAGAGAGAAACTCGAGCAGACCACGCACTATAACAAAAAAGATCCCATGTGCCTCAACAAAGATCCCATATACCGCAACTAAGACCTGACGCAGCCAAAAACATAAGGAAAATAAATAAATAAAATAAATATTTTTTAAAAAAGAATACAGGCCTTATTTACAATTATCAAGATATGGAAGCAACCGAAGTGTCCATCAACAGATGAATGGATAAAGAATGAGATATATATATATATAAAGGAATATATATATATATATATATATATATATAAAGGATATATATATATATATATAAAGGAATACTACTCAGCAATAAAAAAGAACAGAATTTGGCCATTTACAATAACATGGATGGACTTGTAGGGTATTATGCTAAGTGAAATAAGTCAGACAGAGATAGACAAATACTGTATGATATCACTTATACATGGAATCTGAAAAATAAAACAAACTAGTGAATATAACAAAACAAGAAATAGACACGCAGATACAGAAAACACACTAGTGATTACCAGTGGGGAGAGGGAAGGGAGGAGGGGCAAGATGGGGTAGGGGATTAAGAAGTACAAACTATTATGTATGAAATAAATAAGCTACAAGAATATATTGCACAATACATAAAATATAGCCAATATTTTATAACTATAAATGGAATATAACCTTTAAAAATTGTGAATCACTATGTTGTACATCTGTAACTTATATAATATTGTACATCAGCTATACTTACACAATTAAAAATGAAAAAAATAAAAAAAGAATACAGGTGTTAGTAAACAATAACTAAAGTACCAGGTCTAGGGCAGTATGGTGTTAGGGTAAAATCATTTGATTCAAGACACTTGGAAGTTTAGTCCTAATAATCTCATTTGCCAAATAGCTTTCAATTTCTTCACCTGTGAAATGAAAATAATGAATCTGATTATTTCTGAAGCAGTTTTGAGTTATAAATGTCTTTGATTTTAGGATTAAGTTTTATATTTTCGTGAGAATGCCAGTAAAACAGGTACAATAAATAGTATGTTCTCAATGTAGGGAGACCTTTATAGTACTAACTCTCTGTGTCTGTTAAGGGAAGTTAGATAGTTTGGTATTTAAAACATAAAAAATGGTTAAACAAAGGCTTTAGCTGGTTTTTTAACTCTTAGTTTTGACATCACTTTGATTTTTTTCTCCATATAATTTAAGTAATTTGTCTGCTCAAAAAACAACCCAATTGAACCAGAAGTATTAGCTCAGGTGAAAGAACTATGTTATCTGATGTGCAGCCTCAGAAAGCAAAATCCCTTAGGCAAGATGGTCGTATGGATGCAGGGGGTCCTCCATGATTACCGTAGATAGTACTGTTTGATACCCAGCAAAGAGCTAATGTAGAGTCACACATTATCTTATTTGATTCTCACCACAGTCCTTTAGAGTAGAAATTCTTATTTTCATTTTAAGAATAAGAAAATAGAGATGTGGGGAGGTTAAGTGACTTGACTATGGATATGCAGCCAATAAATGGTGGAACTGGGCTGTGAATCCAAGTCTAAGCCTGTGCTCATACAACACTGTATGCTGCCTCCATACTCTCTCACATGCTCCAGCTTAATGAAGAGTAAAGGAAAAGCCAAAGTAATGGGATCAAATTGTTCTATAAGGTCTGTTATGAATTGAATGTTTGTGCCCCCACCCCCAAATTCACATGTTGAAACCTAATCCCCAGTGTAATAGTATTAAGAGGTGGGGCTTTGGGGATGATTAGGTCATGAAGATGAAGTCTTCGTGAATAGGATTAGTGTCCTTATTAAAGAGACCCCAGAGAGGTCCCTTACCCATTCCTCCGTGTGAAGACACAATGAGAAGATGGTCATCTATGAACCAGGAAGTAGTCCCCCACCAGAGGCCAAATCTGCCAACACTTTGATCTTGGACTTCCAGACTTCAGAACCATGGGAAATAATGTATGTTTTTTAAGTCACCCAGTCCATATTATTTATTATAGTAGCCTGAAAGGACTAAGACAAAATCCTTTAACTACTCGTAGGCATTACTGATATCTCTAAGTAACATATGTCTATGGGCAGTAGACATAATGGCTCACAAAACCACCCCGTCAATTGACCCTTCAGATTGAGGTCCATCATCACTTTGTGGAATATAACCAAGTCACCACAGCAGATAGAAATAGGGTTCTATTAAATTTTCTGTCCTGAAAGTGGCACAGATGACTTTCACTCACAACTCATTGACAAAATTTGATCATATGACCACTAACACCACGGGCCAAGAATTCAATCTTATCATGGAAGAGAGGAAACCAGAAACATTTGAGAAATCATACTAATGGTTACCACAATAACTACAGCACCGAGTCATGTGAGCTGCAATCTAAGTGTGTAAAAGTGCTGTGGGAGCACAGAGAAGGAGGAGCAGAGAAGATTCCATACAAGAGGTGACAATTAGATTGGCCCTTAAAATCCTGGAAGGATTCACTTTTTAAAGAAAAGTGTATTCCAGGAGAGGGACGAGAACTACAAAACAGGCTCCTGGCGTGAAGGTCCCCTGCATGTTCAGGACAGCAAGGAAGTAGTTGGGGAAGATAGAGCAGCAATGCTTAATTTGTTTTATGCTTAGGAGTCTCCTGAGGAGCTTGGGGCCCCATTCTCAGATATACCAATTCTGCAGATTTTGAGCAGGACCTAGATACATCCATCCCTACCCTCTATATCTTTCTGTGATTCTAGGGAAGGAGGTCCAAGGATCACACCATGGGATATACTAAAATGAAAGTCCAAGGAGAAGGAACTAGTGAGGCTCTAGGAAGGAAGTGCTGGATCCAGAACCTGAAGGTCCCAGTTTTCCTAGCTAGAGAATTGTCCTCACACTTTCGGGAAGAGAAATAATTGGTACTTTTAACCAGTAGAGATTTTTAGAGCTGTTGGTGGCAGTATGAAGGACAGATTGGAATAAGAAGAGAATGAAATGAGAACAACTGCCTTTGGAGGCTACTGCATTAATCTAGCATATAGTTAGTGAAAGCCTGAACTACAGATGCTAACCTGAAGCTTGGATATATGTTATTTTAAAAATCAGTAGCAACAGCAACAATTGTTTAGAACTTAGACTAACAAAAGATTTTTTCAGAGAGAAGTATTTTATCATTGACACTGTTAGGCTGCCAATGCATAGAGATGATAAAAATCAGACTGACTTTTAGTCAGTTTTATTATTATTGTAAATTCTCTCCAGATTATAAATGCCCTTATTGCCTCTACTTTCCAGTGGGACACGCCAATCACTCTATCTTTGGGATGCCTCTTGTGGACAACCAGATTGCAGTTCAAAAGGAGCTTTGACAAATATATACATCCATGAAGCCACCACCACAATCAAAATATGAAACATATTCATCATCAAATGGTTCTCTGTGCCCCTTCCCCAATCTCCACCCCTGGCCACTGATCAGTTTTCTATCACTATAGATTTGATTTGTCTTATCTCGAGTTTCATATAAATGGAATCATACATATTCTTTTTTGTCTGGCTTCTTTCACTGAGCATACTGTTATTGAGATTCATCCACATTGTTGCACAAATCAGTAGTTCATCCATTTTAATCCTGAGCAGTATTCCATTGTATAGATGTGCCACAGTTGTTTATCTGTTCACCTGTTGATGAACATTTGAGTTGATTCCAGTTTAAGCCTACCTTAAATAAAGCTAATTTGAACAAATTTTTGTGTAGACATGATTTTTACTTTTGGAGGGTAAAAACCTAGGGCTGCTAAAATTGATGTGTTATAAGCTAAGTGTATGTTGAACTTTACAAGAACCTGCTAAACTGTTTTCCAAAGTGGTACCATTCTGTATTCCCATTAGCAATGTATAAAAGTTCTAGTTGCTTCACGTTTTAGTAGATACTTGGCATTGTTAGATTTTCTAATTTTATCCATTCTAGTGGATGTAATGATACTTCATTATAGATCCTTTCCTTTGGCTATAAATTTTTCATTAAATTAGGGATTGTACTAGATCATCCTAATTCTTTTTAAATTAGGGACTTATACTAAATCATCCTAATTCTTTTCTTGACACTCTCTATCCCAGATGTAGCTAAAGGAAGAATGCAGCTGTGAACCTTCATAAGGATAACATATCTCTTCAATAATAATAGGTAGACTCAGGTTTTAATGATGAAAGAAAAATAAAATTCTATAAACTTCTTTTTGGTCAACCCAACATTTTACTTATACTTATCCAAAGAAAAGTGGATATTCCTGAAGTTCTGCAGGATTTTTTTTTCCTACCTCGTATATATATGAGGTATATCTTATATAAATCATTTACTTTTCTCTATAGAGCTTATTTCTTTTCTGTATTCCACATAAATTTCATTTTTTTTTTGTTTGAACTAAGAGTAATAGACTTAATTAAACTTAAAAGAAGTTTCAGAGAAAAATGAAGACACACACCACGCAATTATTTTAGATTACAAAGTGTTTTTTTTAAGGAAGACCCCAAACGCAACTGCTCCAGAGTGAGGCAGAAAGCAGAGCTGAAGTGATACTGCTGTAAATCGGTTAAGAACATTTTACTTTACCTGGTAACTAATGTAACACTTTCGAATTGTTGAAGAATCACATCCTCAGTTGAAGATGATGATTTGGTTCCTGTGGGAAAACACACCCATGCACACACAAACGCATGCTCAGTACACTCTCAGCTGATGTGAATAAGGTCTAGGTATGGGTTTACACAATTCTGCATTTAAACATCTGGTGAGAGGGGCAAAAATTATTGGCATTGATAATAAAACAATAAGGATAAGCTAATTGGGATATTATTTAATAAGCAGTGTACATATGCAACAGCATCTTTCTTATTTTGCAGCATAAATGCAAGAACTCTTTCTATTCACATACACCTTTCCCCTACCTCTAAGCAGACATATATAATCTTAGAAATTTAAAGCTGATGGTTCAGCTATCTAGTCCAACAACCTCATTTTCCAAACTGAAGAAATTAAGGTCCACACCAATTAAGTGACCTGTCCCAAGTCCCTCCTGTAATTAGTGGCAGAGTTGGATCTAGAACCACTGACAGATATATCTCCACTGATCAATTTACCATATCATCCTGTGTCCCATAACAGTTAAAAGATAGAATTGGATTATTGACCATAGGTGCATGGGTTTATCTCTGGACTTTCTATCCTGTTCCATTGATCTATATTTCTGTTTTTGTGCCAGTACCATACTGTTTTGATTACTGCAGCTTTGTAGTATAGTCTGAAGTCAGGGAGCCTGATTCCTCCAGCTCTGTTTTTCTTTCTCAAGATTCCTTTGGCTATTTGGGGTCTTTTGTGTTTCCATACAGATTGTAAAATTTTTTGTTCTAATTGTGTGAAAAATGCCATTAATAATTTGATAGGGCTTGCGTTGGATCTGTAGATTGATTTGGGTAGTATAGTCATTTTGATAACATTGATTCTTCCAATCCAAGAACATGGTATATCTCACCATCTGTTTCTGTAAGCTTTGATTTCTTTCATCAGTTTCTTATAGTATTCTGAGTACAGGTCTTTTGTCTCCTTAGGTAAATTTATTCCTATGTATTTTACTCTTTTTGATGTGATTGCAAATGGGATTGTTTCCTTAATTTCTCTTTCTGATCATTATGACAAAGGAGGCAAATATATACAGTGGAGAAAAGACAGTCTCTTCAATAATTGGTGCTGGGAAAACTGGACAGCTACGTGTAAAACAATGAAATTAGAACACTCCCTAACACCATACACAAAAATAAACTCAAAGGGGATTAAAGACCTAAATGTAAGGTTGGATACTATAAAACTCTTAGAGGAAAACACAGGCAGAACACTCTCTGACATAAATCACAGCAAGATCATTTTTGACCCATCTCCTAGAGTAATGAAAATAAAAACAAAAATTAACAAATGGGAACTAATTAAACTCAAAGCTTTTGCACAGCAAAGGAAACCATAAACAAAATGGAAAGACAACCCTCAGAATGGGAGAAAATATTTGCAAATGAAGGGACCGACAAAGGATTAATCTCCAAAATATACGAACAGCTCATGCCACTCAATAACAAAAACAGAAACAACCCAATCAAAAAGTGGATGGAAGACCTAGACATTTCTCCAAAGAAGACATACAGATGGCCAGCAAACACGTGAAAATATGCTCAACATCACTAATTATTAGAGAAATACAAATCAAAACTACAATGAGGGGCTTCCCTGGTAGCGCAGTGGTTGAGAGTCTGCCTGCTGATGCGGGGAACACGGGTTTGTGCCCCGGTCCGGGAAGATCCCACATGCCACGGAGCAGCTGGGCCCGTGAGCCATGGCCACTGAGCCTGTGCGTCCGGAGCCTGTGCTCCACAATGGGAGAGGCCACAACAGTGAGAGGCCCGTGTACCGCAAAAAAA